>NW_007246167.1:402313-600745 GCF_000164805.1 Carlito syrichta
CAAAAAAAAAAAAAAAAAAAAAAAATATATATATATATATATATATATATGGGTCAAGATCCAGATAATTTCTTAGATTTTGGTATTGTGCATAATTGTCTCTTTTTAAACACCTATGATGAATAAATTAGATCATATTATCAATAAATTTCAGGAATAATCCTATGCCCTCTTTTTTTGGTGTACTTTTGCTCTTTGGAATTCATCTGATAAAATATGAAAAATAATAATACTTAGGTATTAGTTTATGGGATGATTCAGGAATGGGGATTACTTGGCATATTTTAGCTGTAATTCTTAATTCTACCTATGCATTAGCAATTTTTGTAGCTTCACAGGATCTGAGATCATCAAGGCTAAAATGTCTTCAACCATACCTCAGCAATTAACACTATGTGTGCCTTTATGTTTTGTACTTTTCTATTCCTCTGTGACCTTGTGAGACTATCTATACACAGCAGCATTGTGCTGGTCAGGATCCTAGGCATTGTCCATCTGTCAAGTTTTTTCATTGAAGATTTCCACTGGCATAAAAGAAGGAAAACTGAACTTTTTATTAAAATTCTAGACTGAACACAATGTTAATACTCTGTAAGTGAATATCCTATGAGGAATAGCTTTGCTTATGTGATATGTCAATGTCCTGTAGTCAAAGATCATGAGAAACACACCTACTATCAAACAAAGTTAGGATTATTGACTCACTATAAAAAGGGATAGTACATGCTATGGAGAAATATGAAATGTCTCAGTAAAAGGAGGTTAGAATCACTTATTTTAGAATCTGGGCTTATATCGGGTGATTTTTTGGAAAGTACATGGAAGCAGGACTTTCCTCTGAATTGAATGTTACCAGGAAACAAAGATAAAGGTAATTCTATGGTTGTGTCTTTCAGTAATTTTTCCTTAGAAAATGGAAAACAGAATTAAGATAATAATTTTTAAAAGCAGTAGTTATTTATATTGGCCAGAATAAGGGGTGGGTTTGGTCATTTTTGAAGTTTGTCAGTCTTCCTTTTTGTCTGTGTTAATTCAAGAATATGCCAAAGTGATCTTTTTCCTTGATTCATTACAATCACAGATTATCCTTGCCTAACATTGGTGCTCTGTGAAAATGTTTAAAAGAAAGGTATAACCCATCTTGTAAGTGCTAGGACATTTTGTAACAACACCAACAGCTTATAAGGTCATACTAGCCCCAGATGTCAGTGGCTGCTTTACCTCCTTTAATATAATTTATAACTAAATATGTCACCAAGACTAAGTTTATCTTTGTCAGATGCTGATATATCTTTTAGACTAGTGTCATACTGCCTTGCTGAAGCAAGGCTTCCTACTGTCAGCATAGATAAATAATTTCTCTCATTATTAGCACTTTATATTCTGATTGATGAGTTTTTTATGTTTATAATGTTAAAGAGCAATCGTGATAAAGAATTTCTTATGCCAAACATGTTACCATACATTTTTCATCCCTCTCACTTTTAGTACTTGGCCAAATATAAACTCCTCTTGTTGAAATTATCTTTCGTACACTCATGTTCGTTGTTCAGATGCTTTATTTCCCCCTTTTCTCTGCTTTTCCTCAAAGACTTTTCAATAATACTCTTTGAAATGATCAAACTCTTCTTTAAGATGTTTCTACAAACTCAAATATATCTTGACTGAATTAGGGTTTTGTTGTGATAATATTGATTACTCTTTCTGGCCTTTTGCATGAAAGGTCTTTCCCTACCCCGCTCTGCATTTCTCAAATAGAGCCACATTTTTGGGTATCCTAATTTCACAAATAAAATTTCTTGAGTTCATACACAACATAACTGCCTTTAAAAATTGACCTTGGGAGAAAAACAACTCTATTTTAGATAGCTTTTTTAGCACTTGCATTTGTTTTTGTATGTGAAGGCACTGGGCATAGCCTTAATGGACTAGGATATAATTTTTTTTTTAAATGATGATGAAACCATTCTACGGGCAAGTTAACAGACATATTTGTTTGTTTGGAAAGTAGAAAGTTACAATTAATTTAAAAAGTCAACCCCACTGTTTAGAAATTGCTACAGAAATCTCAACACTAATCAGGTCCCAGATTCAGTCACAACTATATGTGTGTATGCACACTATAATTTTTTCTCTGCTCCATAACTTTGACAAAATCAGTTACACATACAATATCAAATAATTACAATGTGGAATATGGTAATTAGGATTGCCATATATCATTTTTACAAAGTTAAAATACATACAAAGTTTATGTGGCTTAAAGATGTTTTCACTTATTAATGAGAGAATTTGTAGGATAGTAAAGCTTGTTCAAATAAAAATTGAGGAATGGAAATTTTTATACTTATTTACTCAAAAGAATACTGGTGTGTGTGTGTGTGTGTGTGTGTGTGTGTGCGTGTAAATCCCTGCAAAAAATTCGGAATTATCTTTTGGAGGTCAGGCCCCTTGTACTACAGGCTTTCCCCATTAGCCATGTGTTCTAGGAGCCCAACAGCATCAGTGTACCAACTATTGTTGTGAAAGACTGCGTTTGGCTTCAGTGAATTTTTTTGAAGATTCTTTCAACACATTTGCCCATTTCATGATGAGTGATTGACAAGTGCAGTTGTCCACAGCAGTTTTTGACCAAAATCAGCATGACCTCTGTTCCCCAACCTCCCTATTCACCTGATTGCCTTGAGCAATTTTTTGTTTGTTTGTTTCCCCAGATGAAAAACCCTCAAATGGAAACGTTTTGCTGATGTGGAAGAAGTGAAACAAAAAACGACAGAAGTACTAAAAGGCATCAAAATTGATGCGTTCAGATACTGTTTTGAGTGGTGGAAAAAGCATCTCAATAGGTGTATTGCATCAAACAAAGAGTACTTTGAAGGTGCCTGAAGTTTAAACATGTAAGAATAAATACACAATTTTTTAATAAGTAAATTCCATTTTGGGGGATATATAAAATGTTTAACAGAGTAATAATTATGTAACTTTTTTCAGTAATCTTTTTTACTGTTCAAAAATCTAAATTTATAGGTTGAGGTCTGGGCCCTAATCATTAGTAAATATTTAGTCAAATATTGATATTCTCCTCTGGAAAATTAAGTAATCCTTTGGTGGACCTATCAGAATGTATTTTAGTATGACATTAAGAAGACATGTAGTTAGTTTTTTGTCCTTATTTTCAGGTTTTAGATAATTTTTCCCAATAACAAAGTGTTTGTTTCCTCAAAGTGGCATAATAAAAGAGCACTCAGAACCAGGAAAGCATGGCAAGGTCTAGAATTTTAGTGAAGAAGAATCCTGGAATTAAAGGTCAGTAGGAAAAATATAAGACTCTACCCATACCTTATTTCTACCCCCAAAGTGTTATTTCTCTAGAAAACCCAGAGAAACAATAGGTTTTTTATTGCATGTTGCATGTGGGTTAACATAAAAATTTACTTTTATCTCTAAGGATAAGATGACCTTGTTTGATATTTTGGGTTGAATATTTGTTAAAAGCAAAAGAAAATTTCTGAAAATTAATAATTTCCTCTATTAACTGTGTCACCTTTATAATTATCATAACTATGAAGTTAGATATAATATTTTTGTTTAACAACATAACAGTACATATATATGTTTAGGAATAAGTAATATAGAATTGTGCATGTGTATATATACATATTTGCTTTTTAAAACACAAAGTTCAGTTTTCCTATATTGCATAATGATGTTTTGCATAAATTATATCCCATTCAATTTTTGAATGAATAATTAAAGAGTAAATTGTTCTTTCATTTTCTAAAAGACATCTTCTAACAACATATAAAGAATACATTTAACAAAATAAGCTTCAATAGGCTACTAATGGGATTAAGGTCATTGTTCAATATTTTGCTTGCCAACATAAAGGATATTCAACAAACAAACTTGAAAACACCTTAGGGTTAATAAATTAATCAGAAAAATTATCTTTATAAATCTTTAGGCTAATACAGAAATTGGTAAACTGTTCCCAGCACCCTATTTTTGTAAACAAAGTTTGTTTCTACAACACAGACACATTCACTTACATATAATCTAGACATGATTTTGTTTTACAGTAGAGTTACGTTCATTTACATATAATCTAGAGATTGTTTTTTCTGACAGTAGAGTTGCAATAAAGACCATTTGGACAAAGCCTAAATATTTACTACCTGACTCTTTAGAGATAATATTCCCATTCCTAACCAATAGAACCCCATCAGCAATCAAGACTAACATACTCTTTCTTGCTAAATACATTCATCTGACTAAGAACACTGACTTAAGTTTATATATAATTAAAATTGACACCCAAGTGACACTAAAATACCAAAGAGAGAGAGAGGAAAAAAGTGATGAACTAGAATATATTAATAAGGTTTTGTAAAATTTATTAGGGATTACTTTTATTTTCTTAATGGCAATTTTCAATGATAAAGCTTCATATTTAACAGTGAATTTTAAATCAACCATAAAAATTAAATAGCCTCCCTTTTAATACATACAGGAAAATTGACCTACTTAACATATTTTTAAAAATATATAAGAATGTATTTTTCTATAACTTGTATAAATTATTCATGTCTATCTAAAGTAGTCATTTTTTGTTAAATATTGGCTCTGTTAATATAGTGTTATAGTATTTTCTATAATTTCCATCCCTTTTGCTGTCTGTACTTCAGCGAAATTTACTGCTGATCTAGTTACTAATTCTCTTATTCTCTCTTCAGCAATATTCAACATCCTTTCAAGCTCATTAATGGAGTCAGACATCACAATTACATATTTTTCAGTTCTAGAATTATAGTTTGTTATATAATTTCAGTTTTCTGATCAACCTCTCTGTTGTGTTATCTATTTGCTTGAAGATGCTACTTAGAATTGTTTTCAGTTTCAATATAGATAACTCTAACATCCAGGTGACCAGGGTTTTGGATTTTCTGTCTATGCTTTTTTTTTGAGTCCTATTTTGTTTTTGTTTTTTGGTTGAGTATTGGCTTTTATGTTTAAAAAAATATAGAAGTTTTGAATGACATTATCTTCCCTCCAAGAAAATTTACCCAACCTTCATACAATAACATGCTAAATTATGGTCCCCCTTCCCTGTGATTCATGCCACATTTTCCAGCAGTAGTTGAGTCTTTGAATGATCTCAGCTTCCACCAAGCAGCTCTTGCCTCTGTGGGTTCCTGTTTCTTACTGGGAATCTGATCTGAAATGTCTGCAGCCCCATTAGGCTCTTAACTTAGTAAAATCATCTGTCCGTGTCTGTCCAGTCTTAGAGTGGTAGTATCTGCTTACTCTTACTTAAGATTACCTTACTGCTTCAGTTTACTCTTTCAATTTTTCCATCACCCTTTTAAAAAGTTCCTCTGCTGCTTCTCACCACATAACAGCCACCAGGAACACACCTTTAGTCAAAGTTTATGTCATTGTTTGCTGCAACCAGAAAGAACAAACACAAAGAGAAGAATCAGGCATTTCAGAAAGATGGTGATAAGATGGATTCATTATAAGATTTGGGCTTGCATTAGATGATTTGGAAAAGAATTTAAGGAAATTGGAGTTTATTTTGCTCTGGAATGAGTAATATCAAAAGTGGGATCAAGTATGTTTTTGGTTGCTTTAATACTTTTTATTTAGGATGTGCACAGAACAGAGCGGATGTAAAGCCATTAACTGCTTGTAAAAGTAGCAGACACTCATGTTTGCTGGGAGAGAGGTATGGTTATCATTTGTTATTGCATAGTGTTTATTTTTGTCTGTGCTCAGACATGTTTGCCAAGTCATCTTGTTTTTGTCTTTCTCAATTAGAGTCATTTTGTATTGGCATTCTTTGAAATTGTTAATGTTCACTAGGGACATTGAATATGCAGTTCCCAGTTGTCCAATAAAAGAACTGCTTTTTTTTCTTTCTCACTTCTACTAAAATATTGGTTGTATGTTTTCTTTTGCATTTTTGTCTCTGACTGAAATAGCACGTTTCATACATGCTTCTTGTTATTTAAAAAATTATCTCATAATACCTATCTTTCTTTTAGTCCTAACCTATTTTTTCTTAAACCTTGTCATTGTATTAGGATAATGAAAATTATAAAACTGACTGAGAGAAAGGTAAACTAAAATGGCATATTTCAGCTAATTAGAAATCTGCATGATGTTATATTAGGTCACATTTAGAAGATATGACAAGTGTTTTCATTTGAATTGATTACGGCAATTTAATTTTTCAGAGTATATGTGGTGATGTGAACAATAGCAAAATATTTCTAAGCAGAAAATATAATCAGAAAAGAAAAAAAATGAATGAAAGTGATGAGATGTTTTAAGAAGTCCCTGTATTGTCTTGGGGTTTATGATTTCAGAGAGAGATGTTTTCATAATCATACACATCTTTTACTGTTTCCCCTACATTGTCAGAAGGTGAGATGTTATTTTTTCCTCAGCATGACTCACCGTAGCCCTTGATACAATGTCTTCTTAAAGTCTCTAGGTCCTATATTTATAAAATATATCTTTTTTATATATAATAATTCTCTCGCTCTCTAAATCTAATTTTGTTATTATCTTTGTTTCATTTTTTTTATCAAGTTATACCTATAAACCTAGGGATTACTTTTGCTTTTTATTTCTCTCCCTTCATTTTAGCTTCTAAACAACTATAAAAACACTCCATCACTCACATGCCTGCCATGAAAATCTGAACTCTAAACCATACCATTTCTCTATTCTATTATGGAGTATATTAAAATTTCAGAACTATATGTAAAACTTAACAACTTTCCTGTATTAAATTCCATCAAATAAAATATCTAGTCCTAATATTTCTTCACAATTATGGCCTAGTAAACCAAAGTGAAACATCACACATACAGTTGAACCCCACTGTATGCCTCTCATCATTCTCATTTCTTTGATCCTATTATAAATCATGCTTTAGTGCCCTAAAAATGCTTGGCATAAATATAAAAACACACTTTAGTAAAATGCTGCTTAATGGTAATCAACTAGTAGGAGAATGAAAATTGCAACCAGAAGGATTGTCATTAACAAGCTATGTGACATTAGGCAAATAATTTAACCTCTGAGTGCCTCCATGTCTTTTCTGTGACATATGGCCAATAAATTATAGCTGTCACAAAATGCAAACATATATTCAGGAAACATTTCTGAGATAAATGTTTAAAATACTTAAACAACCACTTAACAAATCAAAAATTTGAAATTTGCATCTGTAATTTTCATCTAGGGATATAATAATTTTCATCTAGAGATATATATATATAACTCAGACTTATAGAGTATACAATTTATGTAGACTACATAATTTATTTATATCAACTCTAAAATTTGGTTATTATTAATATTCTATTATGCATGAAGAAATTTAGGTTCAAATCACGGTTATTCATTCCCTTAATCATTCAATCAGTATTTATTAAGTAACTGTTTTGTGCTGGAAAACCTTCTAGGGATCATGGATATATCTAAAAATAGGTTATGCATATTATGAATCATATGCTAGAAAGCCTTCTAGGTAACATGCATATAACTAAAGTCAATTAGACATAGGGTGAATCATAGTGATTTGTGGGCCCAAATTAAGCTCACATGGGTCTTACTTCAATGTTGTTTTATATCAGTTCAATTTCAAAAGCAGATCACCAGGCAGAGAATCATTCTAAGTAGATAGATAGATATTTTAACGCACATTTTCTTCAGTTTTCATTTTGCCTTGAAGTGACTGGAATTTCCTCTGTTCTTTGCTTCTAACTGCCAACACTCTAAGCTTGCCTATCTTTATACTCGGATAGCACAATGGCCTCCTGAAGGACATTCTTTCTTATCTCCACTTTTCAGTTTATCCTGAATTGCAAATTGAGAAGGCACATTTCAGGATGCCATTCCCATGCTTCAGGCTGCTCCATAGCTTTTTATTTTACAACCAGCAGTCCAAACTTCTCATCCTAAAATTCAAGGCTTTTCATTATATTAGTCTCTCAAAGCCTAGCACTTGTTTCCTAACACAAGGGGGGGGGGGACCCAAAGAAAACTGGCATTTATTTATTAAAAAATGTGTATTTATTCTTACATTTTTAAACTTCAGTCACCTTCAAAGGACTATCCATTTGATGCAGCTTTTTCCACTGTTCAAAACAGTTTTTGAACTTTGGTGCTTCTGACTTTTTTTTGGTTTTACATCTTCCTCGTTGATAAAACGTTTCCCTTTGAGAATTTTTTTCATGGGGGAAACAACAAAAAAAAGTCGCTCTGGTGAGGCTGGGTGAATAGAGAGTGGGGCGTGGGGATCATGCTGTTTTTGGTCAAAACTGCTGAACACTCAGCTCAATGTGGGCTTGTAAATCACCACTGTGAAATGAGCAAAAGTGCTGAAAGACTGGAAAAAAAAAAACTTTGCTGCAGCTGATTGCAGCCTCTCACAACAATGCCAGCTGGTACACTGATACTGACAGTCTCCAAGAACACTTTCTATAAGAAATGTTCCTTTCCTCCTCTTTGCCTAACCAAGTCTTGTACCAGCATTATGATACGTATGAAGTCATACCTCTCTCAGAGATTCTTTCAACATTTTCAAATCAGAATGCTTTCCACTTATCAAAGCATAGGATTTTAAAATTAAAAGTAATTGAGGAATTCTTGTTTGGTCCCTTAATTTTTTAATGTGAAAATAAAGGACTAGGGTGGTTCTGATTAGCCACCTACATGTTAGAGTACAATTATGGTATAGTATAAAATAATCTTCTAAATAAACAAGTAGCCTAAATTTGCTACATTTCCAGTTTGGGGATTTCTTTAATATTGTTTTTCTTTTAGTATTATATGATGTTATATAGTTTTTCAATTATTGCAATGTTGTTGAATTTGTTATTCTTCTAAAAGTTTTTAAAACTATTTGAGAATTAGTATTATAACATGTGCGTTATTCAAATATAATTTAAATGTATTTATTTAGGTATAGTGCCTAGATGTATTGAATGGAAAATCCAACAGAAACAATTTTACAAAAATTGCTATTAGACTCATGCTTGACAAAAGAAGAAAAATACTAAAATTATGTAAGTTGAAAATATACCCACAGGCACTCATTTTATTTAACAGTGCTCCTGAAAAGAATGTAGGCAATTTGAAATAGTGTTTTTAAAAAATGATTTTTTAAAGAATCATATTTAAAGAACATATAAATATACCCCAAGTTAATTTAAAAACAAATATAAGTATATATTTATCTTGTATTTTGTTTATTTACATGGCATAGCATCCTTAAAGTATAAAGATACAATATTAGTAAATATCCATTGGAATGTTTCTGCATTTGAGAAATATTACATAAACAGGTGCATAATACTTTTTAAGAAATACATTTATATACTCGTATACATTGCTATGAAAGCTATTGATAATCTATGAGTTGAAATCTAATAAAATACATAGAAATGTTTTTAAGGACAATTTTTCTTAGGTAATCCAATAATGATTATATTCATACTTTAAGTGTTTGTCATGGCAAAAAGTTTGAAATTCTTCCATATAGTTTCTTTTTCTTGTTATTTCCTATAAAATTGAAGCAATAAAATATTTGTTATTTCATTTATTTGAATGTCCTTTTTCCCAGAAATTCTTGAAACTGAGATTAAATAAATATTTAATTTAAAATTCACACTCTGCAGCATTACATAAGGTTCTCATTTGAATTTCACTGCTTGCCATGCATTAAAAAGCCCTTATTTTAAGGCTATGAAAGATGTTCACATAGTATCCCTAAGCTCCTATTTTTTAGAAGGATTTGTGGCCTTCTGTGCCACAGATGATAAGGAATTTCATTGTTTTGCCTTCCGTACTCAGCTTGACCTATTCATCCTAAATAAACTAATCCTGGAGAGAGTTTTGCTTCAGGCGTAAAATGATCAACACAGGAATGGAAAGTAAATCTACCACCACGCCTGTAAAAACTGTTAGAAAGGGCATGGTAGAGCATTATATCCATGTAGATAAAGTTTCAGATCATACCTCCCCCTAAAATCAAGATATCCAATTTTAAGAACTTCTGTGATCATCAGCAATAATGTATTTCAACACGAGAAATTGATGTTACCTAGAATATAAAATAGTTTCCTTTAAATAGCATGCAATCATTGCCAAGGTTCTAATTCAGTGACAAACCTGTGTAGCTTTATAACAACCAGAAAAATGCAGTTTTAAAAACAAACAAACAAAACATAAAAGGGCTGCTACACATAATAAATTTGTTGTTAAGAGCCCCTGCTTTCTTTAAGGCTTGCTCTTGTAATTGATACCAAATGGGAATTTAGAGTATAAAAAATATCTTCTTTGGTAAAGAAAACCTTGGCCAAGAAGTAAATAAACTATTCTCCGATTTAAGCACATCTCCCTAAATGCACTATTATCACCTACCATCTGGAATGAAGCTTCCACCAACTAATGATCTGCCTCATTAAATATCAAAAACCAAAATCCACAGTCCTAAAACCACCCTGAGCTGGGATCACTCCTGTTCTAAAAACTGTCAAATTTTAATAAGAGCTACATCTAAGAAAGGGCTTTAAGTTGAGCCAACTTAATTGGATCTAAGCACAGAATGCCCAATATCAAAGCTGTTTTGCGTGGAAATAGGTACATTGGTGCAGAGAAATAGAACATTTGGCACATAAGCACTGGTTTGCTGCATTAACATATTTTTTATTTTAATGTAAGCAAGATTTCTTTTCTTTTTTTTTTTTTTGAGTTGGAGTCTCACTCTGTCGCCCAGACTGGAGTGCAGTGGCCGCTCCCGGCCACCGCAGCCTCGACCTGCTGGGCTCTGGCAATCCTTCCGGAATTACAGGCATGTGCTACCACGCCCGGCTGATTTTTTGATTTTATTGTAGAGATGAGGTCTTGCTGCCCAGGCGGGTCTCGAACCCGCGGGCTCAGGCAATCCACTCACCTCAGCCTCCCAAAGGCGCGGGATTACAGGCTGAGCCACCAAGCCCGGCCGCAAGATTTCTTAAGGGAAATTTTTCTTTGTTAAATTAAAAATATTTCATTTAAACTTGAAAATATTTTCAGGAAAAAGAAACATACATCACACAGCCAAATTCATAAGCTTGAGTTGAGTAATTGGAGCAGAAATTTAAAGGTTACGTTATAACTAATGAATATTCAGACATTTTGTTAATTTCTCAGTTAAGTGTTATAATAGTAACTAAGATTTAATCTTGTAAATGGCATTTGAAAACCTATAACTGATTTATTTATACAACATCGATTATCAGAATTCCTGATCAGAAATTGTGGCACAATTTTTCAACTAAAAGTCAAAGATAAAAACACAGTGGGATGCCTCCTCAGATGCTATACTCATACTTTCTATTCTTATGTGCACAAAATAAATACAATTCTCACTAAATCTCTGCTCACTTTATTAAAAATATTTTGGAGTTTGTTGTGATAGGAATTTGAAAGAATAATGAACTCCATAGAATAAGGACAATTTGTGTTACTTATTCCAAATGTAACTTTATACAGTTAGTAACCAATTCAAACTATTGTCAATGGTTTGAATACATTTTTTATTGTACTTTCTGCAATATCTGTTTAGTGGGAGAATAGGAGATCTATGAGGACTTAGATGAGCATGTGTGGATTTTTAGAAAGAACATTCCAAATTTTAAACCGATTAACTTTAAAGATTGCTTTGATCACATATAAAGTTTTAATCCATCTATAAAGAAGACTGTTTGCAACAACAACACACACACACACACACACACACACACACACACACACACACACACACACACACACATTATACTTAGTTACTCTGTAAATAAATTTTTCTGTATGCCTGCCTCCATGGCTCTAATCATCAAAAAGTGAGCACACAGTTTGTTTCCAATGGCAAACTAATTTCAATTTCTGTTTATGACTGGGCTCGTTTACTCTGATGAAGAAATGGTCTTGTAGACCCTTTTATTTTAAGAGTATACAAGGCATAGTGGTAATGTTGAGTGATTCTTAAATGAGGTTGTAACTCCTAGTATAAACAGCCTGTGGCACAGAATCTGCTGAAACTCTTGCATAGACAGAGTACTACCTTGCATAAATAGTCATAATGGTAAATTTGTGACATATAGTCTCCCACAAATTAGGACGCATGGGCACAGAAGAAGCATTGTTATGACATACTAGATCCGCTTTGTTCTTTTTTATTTATTTATTTTAAAGATGTGGAGTACAATTCAGGATTAGGTACGTAAGTGGTCATCATACAGGCAAGGTTTAGGCCTCTGGTTGGTCTCCAGTTCACCTGGATTGAGATCAGGTACCTTAATTGATTTAATGTGCCCCCCCTCCTTCCCTTGGCAGTTTTCCACTACTGTCAATACCAGGCTTATATTATTATGATAAATGTTCAGGGTCCACTTATGAGTAAGAACATGTGGTACTCAGTTCTTTGTTTCTATAATAGACCATTGAATATTATAGAATCTAAATCTGTCCAAGTTACTGAGAAGGTCAAAATTTTGTCCTTCTTTATGGCTGAATAATATTCCTTTGTGTATATATACCACATTTTTTTTTTATTCAGTCAACTTTTGATGGTCAGCATGGTTGGTTCCATGTTTTTGCTATTGTGAATAATGCTGCAATAAGTATGTGTGGCAGGTATCTTTTTGCTAGAATGATTTGAGTTCCACTGGGTATATTCCCAGATGGGGGATTGCTGGGTTGTATAGAAGGTTGATTTTTAGATCTTTAAAAAATTGCCAAGCTGTTTTCCACAGAGACTCTACTAGTTTATACTAATACCAACAGTGTAGAAGTGTTCCCTTTTCCCCATATCCTCTCTAGCATCTGTTTTTGTTTTTGTTTTTTGCTTTTCTTTTTGAGTTATTGATGATGGCCATCTTGACTGGAGTTAAGTGATATTTCAGTATGGTTTTAATTTGCATTCTTTTGATATTAGTGAAGTTGAGCATTTTTTTATGTGTTTGTTGACTGCTCGTATGTCTCCTTTTGAGAAGTGTCTATTCATATTTTTTGTGCATGTATTTTTTAATAGAGCTGGTTTTTTGTTTTTTGTTTTTATTCAGCACATTTGAGTTCTGTGTAGAGCTTTTGTCAGGTATACAATTAGCAAATATTTTTTTCCCATTCCGTGGACTGTCCCCCTACTCTGTTGATGCTTTATTTTGCTTTGCAGAAGATTTTCAGCTTGATGAAGTCCCACTTGTTCATCTTATCTCTTATGGTATGGGCATTTGGAGTTTTGATCAGGAGTTGGTTGCCTACTCCTATTCCCATAAATGTGTCTCCTGCATTTTCTAGGATTCTTATGGTTTGAGGTTTTACTTTTGGGTCGCTGATCCATTTACAGTTGATTTTTGTGTATGGTGATATGTAGGGGTCCTGTTTCTATCTTCTGCATATGATCAGCCAATTTTCAGCACCATTTACTGAATAGGTTCTCCTCACCCTAGTGGTTATTGGTGAAGGCTTTGTCAAAGACAAGTTGGTTCAGACATTTAATTTTTGCATCCAGACTCTCTTTCTTCTTCCATTGGTCTATATGCCAATACCAGGTTATTTTGATTCTTGTGACTGTATAGTAAAGCTTAAAGTCTGGAAGTGTGATACGTTCTGCTTTGTTTCTTTTGTTAAGGATTGTTTTGGCTATTCATGTCTTTTATGTTTTATGAATTTCTATACAGTTGTTTCCAGAACAGAGAAGCATAATGTTGATAATTTAGTGGGTTTTGCATTGAATCCATTGATTGCCTTTGGTAGGATGAATATCTTAACAATGTTGATTCTTCCAATCCATGAACGTGGACTATTTTCACATTTGTTTGTGTTTTCTTTGATTTCTATGAGCAGTGTTTTGGAGTTTATGTTGTCAAGGTCTTTCACTTGTCTGATTAGAAAGTTACTGAGTTATTTTAATTTGTGTATGTGTGGCTATTGTGAATGGAATTGTGCTTTTCATTTGGTCCTCTGCCTGTTTGTTGTTGTTGTATAAGATTTGACTGTCTTTTGCATGTCTACTTTTTGCCTTATGACTTTGTAAAAGTCTTTTATCAGATCAAGGAGGTTTTGACATTCTCTTTGATTTTCAAAGTATAGGACCATATTGTCAGCAAAGAGGGATAACTTAACTTCCTCTTTTCCTATTTGGATACCTCTGATTTCCTTCTTTTGTCTGATTCCTCTAGCTAGGACTTCTGACACTATGTTGAACAGAAGGGGTGAGAGTGGGCAACTTTGTCTTGTTGCAGTTTTCAGGGGAAATGCTTCCAATTTCTGTTCATTTACAAATATGTTGGCTGTGGGTTTATCATCAATAATTTTTACTATTTTGAAATATGTTCCATCTATGCCCAGGTGTTCAAGGGTTTTTATCAAGAAGGGATGTTGAATTTTATCAAAAGTTTTTCTGTGTCTAATGATATAGTCATTTGGTTCTTGTTTTTACATCTGTTGATGTATTTAATTATATTTATGGTCTTGCAGAAGTTGAACCAGCCCTCCATCCCAGAAATGAAGACTACTTGGTCATGGTGGATAACCTTTTCAGATGTGTTAATTTTTGCATCTATGTTCTTCAGAGAAATTGGCCTTTAGTTCTCTTTTTTGCTGAATCTTCACTGAGTTTGGGTATTAATGTGATGTTAGCTTTATAAAATAATTTGGGAGAGTTCCGTCTTTCTCAAGTGCCTAGAATACTTTCATTATAATTGGTATCAGCTCCTCCTTATATATCTTATAGAAATCCACTGGAAAGCTGTCAGATCGTGTTTGTTTTTTGTTGTTGTTGTTGTTTGTTTGTTTGTTTTTGTAGGTAGTTTTCTTATGACAGAGTCAATTTTCTGGGTTGTTATGCGTCTATTTATGGTCTCAATTTCTTATTGTTTTAACCTTGGCAGGTTGTATTATGTCAGAAATTTCTCCATTTCATTTAGATTTTCCAGTTTGTTTCCATACAGATGTGCACAGTAATCTCTGACAATCTTTTATATTTTTTTGTATTTCTTTGGGGTCAGTTGTGCATTGTTATTTTGCATTTATGATTATGTTTATTTAGGCTGTTTCTCTCTTTTTCTTGGTTAATTTGTATAGGAGTTCATTAATCTTGTTTATTCTTTCAAAGAACTAAGTTTTTGTTTCATTGCTTTTTTTCTATGATATTTTTGTATTTTATGCTTTGTATTTGGACATTTACTTTGGTGATCTGAATTATTCTTCTGAAGTTAGTGTTTTGATGGTCTTGTCTTTCCAGCTCCCTTAGGTGATTTGTTAGGTTATCAACTTGTGATCTTTCCATTTTCTTGATGTGTGTTTGTAGAGATATGAATTCTCCTCTTAGTACTGTTTTTATGGCATCCCAGAGGTTTTGGTAAGATGTTTTTTCATTTTCACTTGTTTCCAGGAATCTTTTAATTTTTGTTTTGATTTCTGTGCTGACTCAGGAGTTGTTCAACATCATGTGTTTAGTGTGCATGTGCTTGTGGGGTTTGGTCGAATTATGTTGGTGATGATATTTATTTTTATTCCACTGTGTTCTGAGAAAGTACATGGCAATATTTTGAACATATGAAATTTGTTTATGGTTAATTTATGACTGAGAATTTGGTCGATCTTGGAGTAAATTCCATATACGGATGAGTAGAATGGATTTTCTGTGGTTGTTGGGTGGAGTGTTCTGTAGGTATCTATTAAGTCCATTTGATCTGGTGCCAAGTTGAAGTTCCAGATACCTTTGTTGATTTTTTTTTGTCTTGATGATCTATCTATGGTTGTTGGTATGGTATTTAGGTCCCCAGTTTTGATCGTGTTAGAGTCAATGTCTTTTTTTAGTTTAGTTAGTAACTGCTTTATAAAAGCTGGTGTTCTTGTGATGGGTGCATATATGTTTAGGATGGATATTTTTTGTTGATGATTGAAACTTTTATCATTATGTAGTGTCCTTCTGTAACCCTTTTTAATTTTTAATGGGTTTAAGGTTGTTTTGTCTGATATTAAGATCACGACTCCTGCCCCTTTTGTGATCTGTTTGCCTGAACATGTTTTCCATTCTCTAACTTTAAGTCTTTGAGCTTCTTTTGTGGTGAGATGTGTTTCCTGAATAAAATAAATTGTTGAGTCATGCTTTATATCCAGTTTGCCATTTTATGTCTTTTTCATGGTGCATTTAGTCCATTTATGTTCAGACTGGTTATTGAAATGTGAGAGTTTTTCTCTGTCACAATGCTCTTATGAGGCTATTTTGTTTTAGCTTTTGTGTTAATATATGTGTGTATTTTCATTTTTGTGAGTGTCCCGTGTTTTCTGCTGCTTCTGTGTTTATTTGTGATCTTGTGAAGTAAATGGTCTTTCTTTTGTTTTCTTTTTCTTCTTTACCTAGCACCTTTTAAAGTGTCTCCTATATAGCTGGTCTAGAAGCAACATACTTTTTAGGGATTGGATGTCTGGGAAGGATTTTAATTCTCCATTGCTGATGAAACTTAGATTGGCTTTGTAGGAAATTCTTGGTTGAAATTGTTTATCTTTGAGAAAATTAATGATTTGGGTCCAATTTCTTCTGGCTTCTAAGTCTGCAGTGATTCTGATTGGTCTTCCCTGGTTGGTAGTCTGACCTTTTCCCTTGCTACCTTTAGCATGTTTTCTTTTCTATCTACTTTATGCAGGCAAATTACTATGTGTCTAGGGGTTGGTCTTCTCATAAGGTGTCTTTCAGGGGTTCTCTGAATCTCTTGTGCTTGTATAGTCATCTCTCTGGCCAAATGAGGAAAGTTTTTTTGAATGACCACATGAGATGTTTGATCTAAGGTGTTTTTCATTTCTCTTTCTACTTCAGGTATTCCAATCAGAAGTAGGTTTGGCTTCTTGATGAAACTGCACATCTCTTGCAGAGTTTATTCTTTCTTCTTAAGTATTTTCTCTGCATGATTTTAATAGATTATGTTAATTCCATATTGTGGTCTTCCAGCTCTGAGATTCTTTCTTCTACTTGATTGGTTCTGTTTCCCAGGCTTGGCAGTTTGTTATTTATTTCTTGGATGGAGTTCTTTATTTCTGTTATTTCTAAATATGCTTTCTTGAGTCCGCTTAACTCTGTTGCAATTTAATTTAGTTTTAACCCTTGTATTTCATGATTTGTATTCATTCTATCCAACAATTCTCTCATCTCTGTAAGTACCTTCTTGTCACCATCATTCTCATAAATACCCCTTGTTTGTACTCTAGCAGCTGTTCTTTCATGCATTGACTCTTTGATGGGACTCCAAAGGCTATCAATGATTTTTTACTGATTTTTCTTCATCTGTAGAAGTTCTCTTATATTTCTCTTTAATTCTGTTGCTCAGTGGAAAATAGAGAAGCAATTACTTTTGATATTTGCTCTATCTTCTGTGCTTCCTTGAACCAGGGCTCTGGGTTTATTTACTTATGAAATAATTCTGGGTCTTAGGTGAGGTCTTATCTCTTTACAATTTTGAGCACTTACTTAGAGGTGGGGGAGGGCCCACAAAGTTTTGGGAGGGACACAATGCTTGCTATCTGGTGAATGGGCCAGCTAGGACTTGCTCTTCATTTCCACACAATATGTTCTTGCAATGGTTATCCTCATGTAGCCCCTGAGTTCAAGACAGGGTATAAGAAATAAAATAGAGGGAAGAAGGAGAGACAAAAGGGAAAGAAGAAGAAAGAGAGACAGAGAGATAAAAAAAAACACAAAGAAAGAAAAAAGAGAGAAAATAGAAGAAGGAAATAAAAGAGAAAGCCAACCAACAAACATCCAAGTTAACAAATGAGACAAACAAACTAAACCCAAACAAACTATTGATAGAGAGCTCTCAACTTTAGTATATCTCTTTTAGAGGTAAGGAGTTCTCTATTTTGGTGGGTTCTCTAACTGTAGGTCTGTTGTTGCAGGTTCCTTCTTTGCTGTTGAAACTTAAGATGTTAGAATCCTCACCTTCTATTGCCTGCAATTGATAGGCAATGCATGCCTGTGGGGCTGTAGGGGTGTGGGGTAACTTGACTTCTGAGCTTTCTTCCCCTTCGTCTCCCGGTGTTGTCACAGCTCCCAGGACATCCAGTTCATGGCAGGGCAATAGGACCCCTGGCCTCTGCCCTGCCCTACCATCCTGATTTCTTTCATTCATTGCTAGGGGTTCATGAGGTATGGCTAGACACTCACTAGTCTCCTTCTCAGTCAGATCTGCTGTATATTTCTATCACCTAGAAGCTGGCTCAGGGTGGGAGGTGGTAACATGGTGGGTTGCCTGTGGCTCTGCATCTATCCTTACCTACCAGGGCTTGTGCACTGGGGCAATGCTCTCTGAGTTGGCAAAGAACAGTCTCAAAGCAATGCAGAGATCACCCCCGATCTTAACAGGTCTGCTGTTCTGCAGAGGCTGCCCTGGAGCACTTTTTTGCCCAGGCTTTAGACTGGCTGCTCAGTTTCTCTGTAGGTTGCTGTTCCTACCACAGAAAGGGTCAGGAGAGATAGCTCTTTCCCCAGCAAGTGTCACAGTCTCTGGATCAGGTTCCAGTGGCAGGGTCTTGAACCCTAGGCTGGTGCTGGAGATGGTAGCAGTGAGTCCAGGTTCGGGTTGGCCTCTCCTTACTGCTTCTTTGGGACTCTGCCTCTGGCTCCCTAGTTGCACTCCCTCTGTGGCCTTTGCTGCCAGTGTCTGGGCTTGTGCTAACGTTGTGAAAACAGCAGTTGCTCAGGCAGCTTCCTCCCAGGAAAGTCTTTGCTGATTTTAAAATATGGCACCCATTTTCTGCACTCTGGGAAATGTTAGGGTTCAAGTAGAGCAGCTGTAGCACCAGCTGCTTCACTGAGAGACCCCTGACCACTTGCTTCCAAGTCCCCACTCAGTCAGCCACTCACATGCCACTTATACATAGACATGCATGTAAATTCATCCACTCACACACAGGGACTCATGTAATCCAACTGGCTATACTGCCATCTTCTCAGAACCCCTGCTTTGTTCTTTTCTTCACTTTTACATCAAAAGAATTTCTAGATCTCAATTTCAATAAAATGTGTCTTAAGGTCAGCCTTTGTATATGTAATATATAAATACCAAACTGTAAAACAGTAGACATGCTAAAGAAATGTGAACAAAAAGATTTTTTAAATGAATAACAATGAAAATAAGTAAAATAAAAACTAAAAACAACTATAGCTCTGTTATATAAAATGTCAATGAGAATGAATATAATTCATAAGCCAAAAGAATTATCTGGTTCCAGTGCCATGCGTCTATAGTCACATGTACTTGGGAGACTGGGATGGGAAGATATCATGAGCCTAGGAGTTCAAGGACAGCCTAGGCAAGATAGCAAACCCCATTTCAAATAAACAAACAAGCATACAAACACACACCAGAACAACAACGAAAATAAAATCAACTCTCAGAATAGAAACTCATAAAATCTCTATGGCAATCAGGCTAAATGAATAAAAACTCAGGGTAACATTTGTTTTAATGTGTGAAAAATAACATGCTTAAGACATTAAAGTAAGCCAATTATATTTAACTAGAATTGTATCCATGGATCTTTTTTGTGGCTTTTGAATTTCATATAAAATAGCATTGTATAATGTGGAGGTAGCAGAAATGAAGAAATACATGAGTAGGACAGAGATATACTTAAGAGGCAGAAATTATAGAGCTTTCTGGTGGAAAATATTGGATGAAAATGAATACCCAGTTTCCAATTAAACGGCAATGTGGTTAGATATTGATGACTTTTCCACAGATGATAATAACTGGTTCATAAATTCGGAAAAACTGCATGTCTGTGAAGGGGTAATGATTATGGGTGGGAGACATGGAAGTTCCACTTTGAACCTGTGATTTTTGAAATGTCTTTTATGTTCTCAAAAGAAGATGTCAGATGGGAAGATGGAAGTACAAATCTACCTGTGAGCTGAGAGTTTGTGCTGCAGCAATAAATTTATATGCTAACAGCATATGCTGTATTCTTCAAATCCAAGGGTTTGTATAAGATTGTGTGGAAGTGAATTCAGAGAGAGAAGAGTGTCCTGAACTGAGTCCTGAGGTAGTCTATCCTCTAGATATGGAGCAAAGAAGGAACGATGGAAGGAAAAACTGTGAGAAAAAAAGCTTTAAAAAAGCACTTTATTATGGAATGGGAAGGTTAGAAGTTAAAATGCTTTAAGGTGAGGAGTAAATCCATGGTGGGACAGAATAAGCAAATCTTTAAGGGATTTCAGCTTTGGAAGAAAGTAGGTAAGAAAATAATGTTGATGGACATTAGAAAAAGAATATATGTTTTAGGGTGGGAGATAATAGAGGATATTTAAAATCAACCAAAAATAATAAATTGGAGAAGTAAAGATTGATCCTACCATTCAGTGAATGGAGCCAAAGGTTATATATGTCTTAAAAATGATCTTTATGGGAACTAAAGTGCCTACATCAGCCTCCTGCCTACCCCAAATAAGAGAAAATAGGCTACCCAAATGAGAATGAATCAGAAAAATAGTTCTGACAATATTAAAAAAAAGTTTTCCAACACCTGACTCCCCCAAACCACATCAACTCTTCAGCAATGAACCTTAACCAAAATGAAATTTTTAAAATTTCAGCTATAGCATTTCAAAAGGTCGATTATAAGATTGATCAATGAACTTCAGGAGAAAAATGAGAACTAACATAAAGAATTGGTTAATAAATTATTCAGGTTGTGAATGAAAAACTTTCCAAAGAGATGGATGCACACGTGTGCACACACACACACACATACACACACACACACACACGCGCGCGCGCGCGCGCGCGCGCAACTGAATTTCTAAAGATGAAAGAATAATTTAGGGAAGTACAAAATGCATAATTTAGGGAAGTCCAAAATGCAGTAAAAAGTTTTAACAGACTACTAAAATAAGCAAAAAATGAATCTCAGAACTTGAAGACTTTTGAATTAATCCAATCAGATAATAAAACATTAAAAAAAAAAATAAAGAGAACAGAACAAAGCTTTCAAGAAGTGTAAAATTATGTAAAATATTTAATCTTAGGTATTTCAGGAGGCACTTCAAAAAGGAGAAGAATAGGTTTGGAAAACTTATTTGAGGGAATAATGGAGGAAACTTCCCTGGCCTTGCCAGAGTTCTAAACATCCAGACACAAAAAGCCCAAACACAGAGAAGACTCATTTCAAAAAGGTCATCCCCAAGACATATACTCACCTGGTCATGCAAAGTTAATGTGAAGGAAAGAATTTTAAGCGCAGTCAGAAAAAACATCAAGTACTTTGCAAAGGTAAGCTTATCAGACTAACAGCAGACTTCTTGGAAGAAACCATACAAGCCAGAAGAGATTGGGGCCCCATCTTCAGTCTCCTCAAATGGAATAACAGGCAAGGATTTTGTATCTCACAAAACCACTTCATAAATGAAGAAGAAATGAAGTCTTTTCCAGACAAGCAAACTTTGAGGTAATTTGTCAGTCACCACTAGACCTGTGATACAAGAAATACCCAAAACTGAAACAAAAGGTCAAAATACACCAGTAGAAAAACGCTGGAAACCATAAAGCTCACTGGCCTTATGGAACAGCAACACAACAAAGAAAATGAATGGATGAATGAATGAATGAATGAATGAATGAACAAAGCAACCAGATAACAGCCAGTTTGATGAATGGATAGTACCTTACATAACACTATAACTCTAAACATAAATTATCTCAATGCCCCACTAAAAAAATATGCACTAGTAGAATGAATTAAAAACACATGACCAAAATATTTACTGCCTTCAAGAGACCAAATAAACTCATAGAGACTCCTATAGGCTTAAGGTAAAGGGGTGGGGAAAATTATTCCACACAAATGGAAAACAAAAACAAACAAGAGTAATCATTCTCATATCAGATAAAGTAGACTATAACAACAGTTTAAAAATGTGGCTATTATATGATGATAAAGCGATCGAATCAATCCAACAAGAACACATAATAATTTTAAACATATTTGTGCCTAACATCTGAGCCCCCAGCTTTATAAAACAAATTAAACTAAACTTCAAAAAAAAGAGATAGCAATACAATAATAGTGGAAGATTTCAAGACTCCACTGAAAGCAACAGACAGATCATTAAGGCAGAAAGTCAACAAAAAAACACTGGAGTTAAACCAGACTTTAAAACAAATGGATATAACAGATATCTGCAGAATATTCCATCCCCAAACTACAGAATATACATTTTTCTTATCAGCATATGGAACATTCTTCGAGATAGACCATATGATAAGCCACCAATCAAGATTCAATAAATTCAAAAATTCAAAATTATATCAAGCATCTAATCAGATCATAGTGGAATAAAACTAGCAATTAACTCCAAGAAGAATTCATGAAACCAAACACATGGAAATTAAGAAATCTGCTCCTAAATGATCCTTGAGTCAACAATGAAATCAAGATAGAAATTTAATAATTTTCAGAAAACAATAATGATAATGAAATAAGCTATTAAATTTTTTTCCTCTGTACTCAAAGGAAAATTTATAGTGCTTAATGTCTATATTAATAAGACTGAAAATCTAATATTGATAATCTAACAACAAACCTCAATGAACTAGAGAAAAACAAACAGATCAAATCTAAATCTAGCAGAAGAAAAGAAAGAAACTGTAGTAGAATTAAATGAAACTGAAATAAAAAAATTAAAAGGATCAGTGAAACAAAAATTGGTTCTTTGAAAAGATAAACAAAATTAGGCCACTAGCTAGATGAATTAAGAAACAAAGAGAGAAGATTCAACTTAGCTCAATCAGAAATGAAAATGGAGATATTACAGCTAATACAATGAAAATTCAAAAGACCATCCAAGACTATTATGAAAAACTCTATGCAGACAAATTAGATAATCTAGAAGAAATGGATATATTTTTGGAAACATACAACCCACCAACTCTGAATCAAGAAGAAATAGAAACCCTGACAGACCAATAACAATTAGCGAGATTGAAACTGTAATTAGAAGTCTCCCAGTAACAACAACAAAGTCCAGGACCCCGACAGACTCACAGCTGAATTCTACCAGCCTTTCAAAGAAGAACAGTTGCCAATTTTACTGAAGCTATTCCACAAGATTGAAAAGTAAGAAATCGCTGTGCTCAGTGGCTCAGCCTGTAATCCTGTGCCTTTGAGAGGCTGAGGTGAGTGGATTGCCTGAGCCCGCAGGTTTGAGACCCGCCTGGGCAGCAAGACCTCATCTCTACAATAAATAAATAAAAAAATCAGCCGGGTGTGGTAGCGCGTGCCTGTAATACTCGGAAGGCTGAGGTGGAAGGATCGCCGGAGCCCAGCAGGTCGAGGTTGCGGTGGCCGGGAGCGGCCACTGCACTCCAGTCTGGGTGACAAAGTGAGACTCCAACTCAAAAAAAAAAAAAAAAGAAAAGGAAGAAATCTTCCTTAACTCAATCAATGAAGCCAGGATTATTATGATACCAAAGCAAGGAAAAGTTGCAAGAAAAAAGGAAAACTATAGACCAATATTCCTTATGAACACAGACACAAAAATCCTCAACAAATTATTAGCAAACCAAATTCAGCAGCACATTAAAAAAAAAAAAAAATACACCACAACCAAGTGGGTTTAGTCCTAGGGATGCAAGGATGTTTCAGCATACACCAGTCAATAAACATGATCCACTACATAAACAGAATTAAAAACAGAAATCACATGATCATTTCAGTAGAGTCAGGAAATCCAGAATCACCTCATGATAAAAACCCTCAGCAAAATAGACATAGAGGGAATATTCCTCAAAATAATAAAAATCATATACAACAAACCCACAGCTAATGGTCATCCTGAATAGAGAAAAGTTGGAGGCATTCCCCCTCAGAACTGGAACAAGGCAAGGATGCCTACTTTCACCATTAATATTCAACATAGTACTGGAAGTCCTAGCCAGAGCCATTAGGCAAGAAAAAGAAAGGATATTCAAATTGGAAAATAATACATCAAACTATATCTGTATACTTATGATATGATCTTATACATACAGAATTCTAAAAACTTCTCCAAAAGACTCTTGGGCTTGATAAATGAATTTGGCAAAGTTTCAGAATACAAAATCAGCACACACAAATCATTGACACCTCTATACTCCAATAGTGACCAAGCTAAAAATCGAATCAATTTCTCAGTTCCATTTACAATAGCAGTTAAAAAGTTAAAATACCCAGGAATATATTTAACCAAGAAGATGAAATAGCTCTACAAGGAGAACTACAAAATTCTGATGAAAGAAATTAGAGAGGACACAAACAAATGGAGAAATATACCAGGTTTGAATTAGAAGAATCGACATTGTTATAATTACTCTATTACCCAAAGTAATATACAAATTCAACACAATCCCTATCAAACCACCAATGTCATTTTTTCACAGAATTAGGAAAAAAATCCTACAATTTATAAATAACCAAAAAACAAAACAAAACAAAAAAACCCCAGAATAGCCAAAGCAATTCTAAGCAAAAAGAACAAAGAACAAAGTTGGAGTAATCACATTACTTCAAAATGTACTACAAGGCTGTAGTAACCAAAAAAGCATGGCACTGGAACAAAAGCAGAAACATGGATCAATGGAACAGAACAGCAAATTCAAAAATAAACCCCCAAATCTACAACCAACTGATCTTTGAGAAAGCAGATGAAAACATACACTGGGAAAAGGACCTACTATTCAACAAATAGTGCTAGGAGAATTGGACATCTACATGCAGAAAAATGAAATTTTATACTTATCTCTCCCCGTATACAAAAATTAACTCAAGATGGATTGAAGACTTAAATGTCAGACCTGAAGCCATAAATATCCTAGAAGAAAACCAGAAAAAACTCTTCTGCATGTTGGTCTACACAAAGAATTTATGGCTAACACCTCAAAAGCAAATGCAAATAAAATAAAATAAAATAAAAAAACTGGGACTTAATTAAACTAAAAACCTCCTGAATAGCAAAAGAAATAATAAACAGAGCAAATAAGCAACCTACAGAATGGGAGAAGATATTTGCAAACTATACTTCTGACACAGGACTAATATTCAGAATTTACAAAGAACGCAAACAAATCAGCAATAAAAAAGCAAATAACCCCATTAAAAAGTTGGAACATGACATGAACAGGCATCTCTTAAAAGCAGATATATAAATGGTCAACTATACCAGTCAGAATTAAAAACAAACAACAACAACAACAAACACAGATGCTGGCACAGATGCAGGGAAAAGGGAGCCCTTATACCCCGTTGGTGGGACTGCAAATTAGTATTAGCACAACCTCTATGGAAAGCAGTGTGGAGATTTCTCAAACAACTAAAAGTAGATCTACCATTTGATCTGATAATCCCACTACTAGGTATCTATTCAAAGGAACAGAGGTCATTATGTAACAAAGACACCTGCACCCACATGTTCAGTGCAGCACAATTCACAATTGCACAGATGTGGGATCAACCTCCATGCCCATCAACCAATCAGTGAATAATGATAATATAGTATATATACATCATAGAATACTATGCAGTCATAAAAAGAATAAAATCATATCCTTTACAGCAACTTGGATGAAATCGGAGAACATCATTCTAAGTGAACTAATGCAAGAACAGAAAACAAACCTCACATGTTCTCATACCCAGAAGGGGGAATGGGAAAGGAGTAGAGGGCCAAAAAAAAAATCACCCATCTTGCACAATGTTCACAGGTGGGGGTGTGTACACTTAAAGCTCAGAACAAAACTATTTGTACCTCCCAAAGCCATTGAAATAAAACAAATTTTAAAAATCCTTGAAAAAACAACACCTTATAGTAGCTCCAAAATGACTTAAAAGTGGGAATAAATACTATATATGTAGCACTATAAAATAATATTACTTTTATCATTCATTACCATTTATTAAATGCTTATTGTTGGTGCCTTGTATATTATCTCTAAACTTCAGTGACCATGAAAAAAATTATTATTTATTTCATTTACACATGAACAAAATGAGGCACTTATAATTAGGTAAATTACATATAATTACATATAAATTACATATAATATTCAACTGTTTGGACCCCATAGTCTCTTTTTATATAAAAGTTATATAAAAAGTTCATATACAGTTAGAACCTAACTTCTTCAGTGCACCTGATAAGTATGTGAATATTTGTTTTCTAAAAGTTGTTTGTTTTTTTTTCCCCTCTTTTCCCTTCCCACCTCCCCTGTTTTCTAGAAGTTGGTTTAAGGAAAACTAGTTCTGTAAAATGTAGCTATATATAATGCATACATTCACACACCCACACACTGCATATGGTCAAATATGTTTGAGAAATCTTATTGCTGTTGTTGCCAGATAAATCCTTACAAAATTTCTGATATGCTAATGGTCATTTTGAATTCCAGTGGAGCATGAGAAAAGGTGACTGCCATGCTGTTTGGTGCAAATTATGCACAATACTAATCTATGATGACATTCCTGGATATGTTCAATTCATAATCTACAAAATAATACCTGAGTGCTCACTTTCTATACTTCGCTATTTGATCTTGTTTTAATATGGAAAACCTAAAAAGAAAAATCACAAAGGAGTAGAATTCAGCAAAATTTACTTTGATGACATTTTGCTAATCGTTTATTCTATAATATAATTCATTCTATAATATGTGCCAATTATTGAGAACCTACTATGGCAGATATTGAAGGCACCGTGTTTTATACAGATCAATCAAAACAGAACAATCAGCCGGGCTCGGTGGCTCAGCCTGTAATCCCGCGCCTTTGGGAGGCTGAGGTGAGTGGATTGCCCTCGCCCGTGGGTTCGAGACCCGCCTGGGCAGTGAGACCTCATCTCTACAATAAATCAAAAACTCAGCTGGGCGTGGTGGCGCATGCCTGTAATTCCAGCTACTCGGAAGGCTGAGGCGGAAGGATCTTTGGAGCCCAGCAGGTCGAGGCTGCGGTGGCTGGGAGCGGCCACTGCACTCCAGTCTGGGCAACCGAGGGAGACTCCAACTCAAAAAAAAACAAAACAAAACAGAACAATCATATACAAATAAGTGCAATCATATACAAACATCAAAATTAAGTAAATTATATCTAATATTCAACTCAATATAATCATATACAAATCAATACAATAATATCAGGCTGACATTATTTTTAGTAACTCAGAAGATAAATGGAATCTCCTTTGCTCACTAGATAAATTTCTTGTTTCCAAAATGTGACTCAAATATCAATACTTCATTGCTTATTTGTGCTATAATGTACCACTAAAATGACATTGAAGACTAGGATTTTTCTATAAAAAAGAATGCATGCCCCAATCACTATTTAAAAAAAAAAAAACAAACTAACAAGCAAGTATTGCTCAGAGTGGTCATCTAAATATTCTTCTCACTTGAACGATGGAGAGCTGAGAAGGCCTAACTTTTTCCTTTTCACAGACACAGCATAAGCCATCCCTGCAGAGTTATAGAAATGATTGGCTTCTTTGTTCCCTGTGAGAAATTGTTCTCATTTCTAGTCCTTGTTGTTTTATTCCTCTAAAAGCTTTTTAAGGCTTGTTTACTTACTCACCTGCAGTTAAAACTTGTTTTCATAGCTAGGTGGTAAGACTTTCTTCAGCACCAGTTATAACTTTTTATTCTTTAAAGAAAACCACTTTGATTTTTCCCATATTTAGAATTATAATCTTCACAGAGTATTTTCAGGAACAATTTATGCACTTACCTGAGGGTTATCTTTGGTTTTGCTGAAGTTTAACACTTAGCTGGATATTTATATGCCAACATTTTTTCTCCCATTTTTTGCAAGTTACCCTTACACTTGCAAAACACACAGATATATGTGAGTGAAATACATTATTTGGCTTCTTGTTTTTGAGCCAATTTCTAAAGTCTTACTGTGGAATTCACTTTCTGAAGAAATTCAGATACAACGAAATATTTCCTATGTATATATATCCTACCATAGAAACTGCTTTTGATTATTTAAAATGGAAAGGCCTACAGGACTGATACATACACAGTGATTATGAGCATCAGGGTACTGGTAGGTGTGCCATTTAGTATGCAAAGGCATTGCAATGAGGGTATAATGAATTTGGAGGTTGCTTGCTGGTCAAATCTGTCACCATGTTGGATTAAACTAGTTTTTCTGGGTTTTACTTTCCAGGCCAAGGCAAACAATAAATCTTATAACCAGGTTTCTGGAGTCTCTGATAAACAGGTTTTTTTTTTTTTTGTCTTTTTCTTTTTCTTGATAATCATGTGACTTCTTCACTCCTGTCTTTTTTTTTTTTTTTCCTACTCTCCTGGGACCACTCAGTGCTATTCTTATCTCAGAGATACTCTACCTTAGTGAAATGAAGTAAACAACAGATGCAAAGAGGCTTTCTCTAAGGCTTCCCTTTATCTGGATACAGGAAAGATTAATGCACAGGAAAAGAGAATAAAGGTCTGAGAAAGAAACTTTACCACAGGCTACCAACTAATGCAGCTCTTAAATTACTTAAGAGATTTTCATCTGCATAACAAGACAGTCTTTGCTGTCACATTTTTAATCCCTCCACTCTCCCATAATCTGTGATGCCATGCCACTTCCCTTCCTCAGAAGTCACAGGACCCTATTCTTTCAGTAACCTCATGGTGGTATAAAAACTACAACTATTTGGTTCCTTCTTTGAGTGTCTTACTTTGTATATGTTCATATGCTTGTTAATACTTTGTACACCTTTTTTTCTTGTTAACCTTTTATTACAGAAGTATCAAAGATAAGAATTTAGGAGGGTTGAGAAAAGAAATTATATGTTTTCTCCTCTTCGTTTTGGTAAACTAGCAAGGAGATTATAGGATTCTATTTACTTGAAGACCTACAAATGGAATCCTGGGAAACCTGGCAGAAGCCACCAGAAAATGATAAGAGTTTTTTCAAAGTCAGCTTCTACCAGATTTTTATCTGTGGTAAAAATCTGTGAATTTATTTTAGTTGTTGATTGGTTATAGATCTTTAGACTCCCAGAGATGATCTTTGTCTTTCTAATTTCTATCTTTCATCTGGTTTATCATAAGGAGGGGAAAAAAAAAAGGAAATGATTCTCCTTTTATCTTGTTTTTAATGTCTTGAGAAGCTTGGTTCTGTAAACAGTGGATTTATTCTCTGGTCTCTGACACCTTGAAGGACACAAGTTGTCTGGCCTATGTAAGGCAGTCAGTCAATTGGCTGGCTGGGAGTAGGATATGTCTGTTTTTCCAAATGTGCCACCTCTCAAGTGAAGTTTTCTTAATTGTCTCAGACTTCGTTGTCTTCTTAATAATAAGTTATCTGCTTTCTTGGGCTAGATTTTTTAAAAAAACTTTAGATTTTGAGGGGATCTGTATTTCCACACCCTCTATGGGTATGTAATTCTTATGTCTGTTTATAAGCCATAAAAAAATTTACTGGTGGGCAACCCCCTCGGGTTCCCTCCCACTGTGGGAGCTTTTCTGTCCTCTCAATAAATCATGCTTTCTAAAAAAACAACAACAACAACAAAAAAAAAACTACTGGTTTTGAGTCACAATTAAAGTAGCAGTTTTCTCTTAAAACAGGCAAGGTTGACCCCATCAGGCTCTGGCCAAATCCAACTGCTTATACAGTAAAAAGATTTTGCTACTTTCGACAAAGTCTCCACCAACAACCTCTAGGGAGAGAAGAACCTATTCAGTAAATGGTCTGGGAAAACTGGCTGACCACATGCAGAAGAGAGAAACACACTTATCATCACACGCAAAAATCAACTCTAAACGGATCAAAGACCTAAACATAAAACCTCAATCAAACTATAAGAATCTTAGACAACCCAGGAGACAACCTTGTGGAAATTGGAGCAGGCAACCAATTCCTGATCAAAACCCTAAAAACCCATGAAAGAGATAAGATAGGCAAGTGGGACCTCATCAAACTTAAAAGCTTCTGCAAAACAAAAGAAACCATTACGAGAGTGGGAAGACAGCCCACAGAATGGGAAAAAATATTTGCTAACTGTATATCTGACAAAAGTCTAACATCTAGGAATTATAAGGAACTAAAACATGCTAAAAGGAAAAAAGTGGCCTATTAAAAAGTGGGCAAAAGATATGAATAGACACTTCTCAAAAAAAGACATACGAGCAGCCAACAGATACGTGAAAAAATACTCAGCCTCACTAATCACTAAATAAATGCAACTCAAAACCACATTGAGAAACCACCTAACTCAAGTCAGGATGACCATCATTAATAACTCAAAAAACAACAGATAGTGGCGAGGATAAGGAGAAAAGAGAACTCTTCTACACTGTTAGTGGGAGTGTAAACTCATACAACTTTTGTGGAAAACAGAGTGGCAATATCTAGAAGGTCTAAAACTTGAGATCTTTCATATGAAGCAATCCCCCTTCTGGGAATATACCTGGAGGAACTCAAATCATTCTACAAAAAAGATAACTGTGCATGCATGTTTATTGCAGTGTTATTTACAATAGCAAAAACATGGAACCAATCGTGCTGCCCACTGAAAGTGGACTGGAATAAAAAAATTTGGTACATATACACAATAGAATATTATGCAGTCATAAAGGACAAAATTATGGACTTTGCAACAACTTGGATGGATTTAGAGTCTATCATACTCAGTGATCTATCACAGAAACAAGGTACTGAGTTCCCCATGTTCCCATAATCAGAACTTGAAGGTTTATCATAATACTACATGAAAAGGATTGGCAGTAGCGGGTCACTGACAGGTGAAGAAGGGAGGAGGGAGGCACCTAACATTGATAAGGATAGCTGATGCCAAACCAGGTGAAGTGAGAACCAATGGGAGGCCCAAACTTCACTTGTATGATGACCACTTATGTACCTAACGCTGAATTGTACCCCATATCTTTAAAATAAATGTCAGACAAAGAGTTCTAAAGTCACAGTTTAGCTTAATTAAAAGCTGTTATCCAAACTATATATATATTTTAAGTTTCTCTGTTCTTTCTTTTGGATCTTATCATCTCCTAGAGGAATTTCTTATTTGACTGCAACTCCCCACATTCATTTCTTGAATTCCTGTTAATATATGCAACCTGTAAAATCTGCTTTTATCTGTCCATTTGTAAATATTTATATGTGTGTATTGCAAATGTGCGATTATTTTCTACTACTGATTTAGGAAAGCTATATTTTAATTGACTTAGAGAGAAAGAGTGAATTAAGCACTTAAATTATTCGTTTGGCATAATAAAATTAACCTAGATAGTTTTTAAGTTCACATAGCTCTAATGATCTTTGGTAAATAAAAATATTGTTGGTCTAATTAAAAGACAAAATATTTGACCAGACTCGGTGGCTCAGCCTGTAATCCCAGCACTTTGGGTTACCTAAGCCTGAGGGTTCAAGACCAGCCTGGGCAAATTGGCGAGACTTCGTCTCTACAATACCTCAAAAATTAGCCAGGCATGGTAGCATGTGCCTGTAGTTTCAGTTACTTAGAAGGCTAAGGTGGAAGGATTGCCAGAACCTAGCAAGTCGATGCTAGGGTGTCTGTGTGTGTGCCACTGCACTCTAACACTCTCTCTCTCTCTCTCTCTCTCTCTCTCTCTCTCTCTCTCTCTCTCTCTCTCTCTCTCTCTCTCTCTATATATATATATATATATATTCATATTTATAGACATAGTATGAGTTTGACCTCTCTCTCTCTCTCTTTCTCTCTCTCTCTCTCTATATATATATATTCATATTTATAGACATAGTATGAGTTTGACCTAAGAATACAAGCACCACCTATTTTCTATTGTCTTGTGTGTGTCAAAAACAACAGTAAAACAAAACACTTATGATTAACTTTTAAGATTTTGTTTTTATGATACATTCCTAATATACAGTACTGTAAAAATGGTTAAATAGGAAAATAATCTTTTAAAAGCCATTCTTGAGTTATTTCCTATCCCTTCTGACTGGTCAATTAGCTAGACTTGCTGTTTAAACAAAAACAGAATATTTTGCTAAATTGCAGCCCTATTTAAAAGCATGATTTTTCTTAACATTCTGACCAATATAGTAAGCAGGAGGTTTCTGGATTGATAGCCTTGTGATTACAGTGAATTTTAAATCAAGCAATTTCACTTGAGATCAACACCTGGCTCCCTTCAATCCTTGGTAATCTCTCTGACTAAATGATTGCTGGCCTACATCTGTGGTTTCCTCTCCCAAACATGCTTTTTCACTCTTTCTGTGGCCAGGCTAAGCGTTTTCCAAATCTTTCTGCTTTGCTTCACTTTTGCTTGTAAATTTCATCTTCATGTCATTTTTTACCGCTCACAGCTCAATATAACCGGTTAAAAGTAACTACACAGCTGCTTGAGTGCTTTGCTCTTCAGGTACTTCTGTCAGATAACTTAGTTCAGCACTCTTGAGATCAGCCTTCCTCAAAGCCCTTTGGGCATGGTGTAGTCCATCCCAGTTCTTTGCCAGTTTATAGCAAGGATGGTCTTTACTCTGGGTTTCAATACCTTGTTCCTCAGTTCCATGAGACCTCATCTGAGTGACATTTATTGTTCACAGTTCTGACAGAATTCTGGTCCCAAGCAGGTAACCAATTTCTGAACTCCAAACTTTTTCTCGTCTTCTTGTCTTCTAAGACTCATCAAAATCTAGACTTTTTCTAGCCTGCTTCTCCAAATTCTTCCAGACTCTGCTTATTACCCAGTTTCAAAGCTCCTTCCATATTTTCAGGTAATCATTCTGAGTAACATCTCATTTTTGAATACCAATTTTCTGTCTTTTTCCATTTTCTGTTATTCATCACAAAATATCATAAACTAAATGATTTATGGAGTAAATCAATGTATTTCTTATGGTTATGGATACTAAGAAGTGAAAACTCAAAGGAACACATATGGTGAGCTCCTTTATGCTAACGGAGACTCAACTCAGAATTCTGAGGCAGCATGGGGCATTACCTGGTGAGACAGTGGAGGGTGCTAGCTCAGGTCACTTTTTCCTCTTATTATAAAGCCACTAACCTCACTCCCATGATGACAGGTTCATTTATTAGCCTATTATTTTATTAATGGATTATGACCCAATAATCACTTCAAGACCCACTTCTCAGTACTGCTACATTGGGGATTGTCAGCATGAGTTTGAGAGAGAACAAATATTCAAACCCATATAGAATCATAGGAGCAGGGGAGCCTAGGGAGAGCTCAAAGGTAGTGCAGGGGGCAAGAGGAGGACAGTTTCAGAAGCATTAGCCGGGTTGGGTGGTTCAACCTGTAATCCCACGCTTCGGGAGGCTGAGGTGAGTGGATTGCCTGAGCCCGCGGGTTCGAGACCCTCCTGGGCAACTTGGCGAGACCTCATCTCTACAATAAATTAAAAAATCAGCCGGTTGTGGTAGCGCACGCCTGTAATTCCAGCTACTTGGACGGCTGAGGCGGGAGGATCGCCGGAGCCCAGTAGGTCGTAGTGGCCGGGAGCAGCCATTGCACTCCAGTCTGGGCGACAGAGTGAGACTCCAATAAAAAACAAAAACAAACAAACAAACAAACAAAAAAACCCCAGAAGCATAGCTCTGGGACTCACCATCATTTACATGATTGGTTATAACTGTAAAGGCTTTTAAGACAATGGAAAATACGAGCTGCATTGCAGTCTAAGTGAGAAAAAATGATGATGAAGAAGAGATTGTTTTAAAAGTTAAAAAAAAAAAAAAATTGTTGAGCACTGACCAGGCCACGTGTTTATTGAACTATGGACAGAGTCTTGGCCCCCTCCCTTACCTTGAGGAGGTGAATCTCCTCTCTCTCTCCCTCTAGCTTACTTTTCTAAATAAACTATATTTTCCCATCAAAAAAAGATAAAAACATAAAATATGAGTCTGGGAACCACAAAATAAAACTTTGATATCTACTTATTTTATCAAATTGAAGACTTAATCTTTGTATATACATCTCAATTACTTTGTATATTACTAAGAAAGAAATAATTCTTCCATTAAAATCTGATGATGCAGTCTTATAATATCAGTTGTGAAAACCATTCTGACCTCAACGTGTTAAAATGTAAAAATAACAAATGGCAGTCATGATTATTCACCCTTTTACATCTAGAACACTGCTTCATTAATTATGCTGTCCATTATTTGCAGTTTCAATCCTTCTAACTTGCCGGGTTCATTCTTCTCTGTCTACACTCTATTCTTGTTTTCAGTATAAACTCAAAACAGGGCAAAGAAACTATAAGCTTCAGCTCAGATGAACTGGGTGGCTCAATTTTTTTCTGTTTTAAATGGCCTACACGTCTATTCAACACTCAAGTTCTTTTCTTTCCTTATCTCTCCCAGGATATGAGTAATAAATGCTTCTTATAAGAAAGGCATATAATGCAGTGGAAAACACATCTACCTTTTGATCAGGTGGAATATGTGACAGTTATATGACACTGGATAAGATGCTTATCCAATTAACCTTTCTTGAAACTCAGTTCAGTTGTCTGTAAAACAGGAATACTCATGTTGCTTTTATTGTGTTTCATGGTATAATTGTAGGAAATTAATGCCTCCAAAATATCTTTCCCTGTGAAGCATAAATGTTATTAAATTATTTTTCTAATTTATCTTTGTGTCTCCTGTATTCCCTAATATGTGTCTTTGTGCAAAGTAAATGCTACAACACACACACACACACACACTCACTCAATATTTTTTTTTTAATTCCATTTCTTTCTGTACACACCAAACAAGCACAAGCTCACATTCAGCATTATTTTTACAGAAATGTGCATGGTCTCTGTAAAATCGATTAAGTCTATATCTCAGGAGTCCAAATTTTAAAACATTAATACAAGTTATAAAGAAATGTCATTTTGACACAGTGGCTTGTTAGCTACAGAAATCTGTCAGCATTGACTAAATACTAAGTCTGTGTACAGCAATGTAACTTCATAGAATCCTTTTTTATTTTCTTACAGGGGGTCCCACGGTGAGTTATATCTGCAGTAGTTGGAAATATCTAAATAGGTTGGAGATGAAAGGCAGAGGCGAGTGAGATCTTGTGGGAATAAAAGTAAGCTATTTGTCCTACAGAATAATTACCTCTATCTTAACATATAGCCTATGATAGTTCATGAAAATCACAACTTTAGGACTGTGGGCAAATGGTGCAAAGGAGATCTTTCAATGGAGTCACTTTCTTCTCTTCCTCCTTCAAGTGGAAGAAAAAATGCGTATTATGAAATACAGTTTAAACTAATCCATGGGATAAACATCAGCATTAGTGTTTTACCCAGTGGGCAATTATCCACAAATTATTAATGTTTCTAGTTAAATAATAAATGAAGAACTAAGCATATATGTGTTTTTGATGCTGCCATAATAACATCATGAATCAGTCACTTAATTGTAGTGTTCAAAGTTTTCATTTTAATGAGAGCATTCACCATCGTATAAATCATCCAGAAGCCTTGGTAAAAGTGACTTTCCCAGATCATAACATTGCTTACCGAAAGGTTTAAAGGAAGCCTAGAGAGCTACCTCCTTATTTTCAGCAAGCGATTTTCCTCTGCCACAACACCATATGTCTCATAACTTATACTGCCTAAAACTGTTATAAGAAGGCAATGGTTACGATGGATCATTCCCATTATTCTAAGAGAACAACAGTACTAATTCCACCATTTGTTGACAACCCTATTTATTCATCTCTTACCCTATGTCTAAAATTTTCAGCTGACCCATCAACACATACGCTTCTCAATATTTCCTAACCTCTTATCCCTTCCTAATCTCACAAATACTTTCATTATATCTTCTAAAATCAAAACTAAATCTTCTATGTCTTTATAAATGTCTTCAAACATTCTTTGTACCTTCATGATCCACCTAAAATATGGCAGAAAAAAAAAAGCCATCAGTCCTCCACAGCCCTCTCTAGTAGGGGTTGTTTTCATTCTCACATTTTGTGTGCCATGATACCTGGAGGGAGTTCTCTCTTCCTTTCCACTTCTGATAATTTGTTCTCCCTTCATTCTCAAACCAACCAATGTTTATTTACTCTTGTGATCTTGTGGGTGACTGGGAGCTGCCCAGCATGAGACAGTATTGTACCACTTTCCACCGAATGCATATAACTTTCACATTATCATAACATTGAAAAATTGTAACTTGAAACATTTCAAATCTAGGACCATCTGTATTAATTAATTTCATTCAAGATTCTGGTCTTATAAGTCTCATGAGAGTTTGGTGAAGTGCTCAAGGTACACATGTTAATTTTGAATTTGAAAAAAAATGTATCTGCTAGACATTAATTTGAGTTAAATTACTCATTTCTTTATTAAACAGCAACTTATTAAAAGTTTTAAAGCACTTTATAAATACAAATCACTTCTGTATAAATTAGGGGTACATTAAAAGTAAAATAGATATCGTCCCTGCCTTTAGGAAGGATATAGTCAAGAGGAGTAGATAGCTGTTATAGTCAAGTCAAGAATAGACAAATGTTAATCACATATCTATACAAATACTGTACTATGTATGCATGTGTGTGAGTGTGTTTACAAATCTGGTAAAAACTTATTAAGCATTACCCGAGGACATGACATTGTACATTCAGAGGTGAATTAGATATAGAGGAACATTCTGTCAATTGGAAAATTGAATCACTCACAAAATAAAAACACTTGCATATAATTCTAAATTAGTAAAAATCTTAAATAATAATTACTTTACAATAAAAGTAAATTTTGAAAAAATGTTACTTTGTAAAGACTTCTAGAGAAGTTAATTTACTGACTATACCAGAATAAATTATAATTGGGCTTTCTATGATTATATGTACTATGTGCTTTTCAAGCACTCATATTGCTTGAGGATATATTTCTTATATTCTTAATTATTACCACAAAAGTTTTCTTCATTATTAATTTTGCTTCTCTATGAAATAAAGATGTGCTAAGTCAATTTCAGCTGTCTTTTTTTTCCCCAAAAATCACTAAGTTAATACTGAAATTTACTAGACCCAAGAGTAATAATCATGAACACTTAGATTTATATTTTAAACAGATATATAAATACATACAAGAAATAAATTTTTAAAAATAAGACTTTAGTGCTAGGTTGTTTGAACCGAAATATTTCCCAAGTCAAAATACTTACACTGTTAAAATAATTTTATCACTCTGTCAAAACTTTTAGATGTGCTATGATGAAGCATAATGATAATTTGTTGATTAAAGATTAAAGATTAATCAACAAATTATGTTTTTGATAAGATAATCTTTCTCTATTTTGCTTGCCTTGATCCAAACAGTAACTGAAAATGGTGAAATTCTATTCTTTGAATACAAAAAATTTAACTATATTTCAATTTTAAAAATTCAAAAAACTCTGTAAAACAAGGAAGATTAACCAAATTAAATGGCCAGAAGTAAAGACTACAATAATACTTCTTGTACATGAACGTCATCTTTCTTTGCTTTTTTTCAGTCTTTATTTCCTCATTCTGAATTAATAACTTGGTTTAACTGTAGGATCAATATAGTTAAATCTCAACATATTATAAATTTGAGTGCAGATTTCTTTTTTCTTGAGTTTTTAAAAATTCCTTTTTTAATTCCCCAATATATTATTTCTTAAGTAGCAATAACCAAGATCGAAAGAGAAAATATTTGTTCTTCAAAAGATTTATGTGTAAAGACTGTAAGAATCATGTTGCAAATATATTGCAGCTGCATAATATTTAGAAAGAAAATTTATCTTTGAGTTAGTTTGATCATTCTACTTAAGGATACATGCATCTTTTCAGCCTTAATCTCTTTTCATTGACTAAAATTCTTTTTGTCAGTTTTAATATTTATAACTAATGAGAGGGACCCCCCCAAAACAGAATCTACTTATAAAAACTGTGTATTTATTCTTACATGCTTAAACTTCGGTCACCTTCAAAGTACTCTCTGCTTGCTGCAATATACCTACCGAGATACTTTACTACTCAAAACAGTTTTAGAACTTGTCAATTTTGAAGGCTTTTAGTGCTTCCACCAATTTTGTTTCACTTCTTCTACATCAGCAAAATGTTTTCCTTTGAGGACATTTTTTTTCATACAGGAAACAAGAAAAGTCACTCGGGTCAAGATCATGTGAATAGACCAGGGTGGGGGCATGGGAGTTACGGCATTTTAGATTTAAAAAACTGTTGAACACTTAACACAGGTGGGTAAATGCGCTTGGAAATCACCCTTCAGGAAATGGACAAAAGTGTTGAAAGAATCTCAAAAAAAAAAAAAAAAAATTCACTGAAGCTGAATGCAGCCTCTTACAACAATGCTAGTTGGTACACTTATGCCAATGAGTTCCTAGAACATTTACCTAGGGAGGAAGTCTGTACTACAAGGGTCCCGCCCTCCAAAAGATAATTCTAATTTTTTGGGAGTCCCTCTCCCCTTATACATTAAATGTAAGAGAAAAAAATAGCCTAAATAATTAAAGATCTTGCAACTTTTTGGTATTCTCTCAATACATAGTGAATTAAAGTTTAAACTTGGGAATCAGCTGACTTGATTTGAATCCTGATTCTTCTACATACTCTCCATGTGACCATGGATGAGCTACTTAACCTTTTCATGTCCCAGTGTCTTAAATTGTAAAATAGGGCTAATAATAGTGTTCATCTCATAGGGTAAAGATTTAAAGATTTTATATATAAAGCTCTTAGGAGAGTGCCAAATATAGTCTCATCAGTTATTATTATAAGCAACACAAAATCTAAAAAAAGGTTTATAATGTGTACTACAATGTGTTCAACGCAGTACTGATAGACTTCTAAATGTGTCACAAACCTACAGACTGTACTTGCTTTAAGCCATGTACTTACATAGAAAACAAGTATACTGCTTTTAAGATATGTCTAAATATAGTAATATACCATGGAATGGCATATATGAAGAATACTATAGCAGTATGCTATAACATGACATATATGGGAAATATTCACCTTGAGTGAATACAATTATTTTTATCACAAAAACAAGTTTTGATGAAAGTTTGGGAGGAATGAAGACTTTCAGATAACACTGGTGAGAAGATAAATAACTCTAATATTATAACAGGCAATCTGACAATATATACTTTAAAAGGCTTACAGATTTGTGTACCCTTCAAATTTAAACCTCCATGTTTAAAAGTGATTCATGAAGAAATAATAGGATTGAACAGATATTCAATTATAAGAACGCTAAACATATTCTTTTGAATATAAACAAAACTGAAAGCACACAATGTCCCCAAATTGGAGAATGGTCAAAGTAATTATGAAACAACAACGTATGATAAAATGTTTGCACCCATAAACATCGTAAGGATATTTATGATGTATATAGCAGAAATGATGTAATGGATGATTGCCTTAATTGGTCCAATCCTTCAACTCACCACTCCTGGTATCCACATTTTTTGCTCTCCAATTTTGCAATGTCCTTCTAGCCTGGGGATCTTCTGCCTTACCCCTTTACTCTGAGCTCTACTTTTAAATGTATTATTGTTTATGGGACATTAACAGAGGGTGTAAAAAGGGCTTCTGCATTTACACTCTCATTTTTGCTCCTCTGTCTTTGCTATGTGATCATGCCCAGGGTAGTTGGCTGAAATATGAGACAGGTGACGAAGTTGATTCATTCCACTTGTCCAAGTCAACAGCATTTTGTGTCAGCTGATAGCTAGCCAACTCCCACACCTCTGGAGAGCAGGGCCAATATCAGCAGATCCACCACTGACTACAGATCCAAGAAAAGTCCAACTAAATCCAGAGCTGACCAGCACTTCAGCAAACGTGGGAACTGAATAAATGCTTCTCATCCATATTTTGGGGCACTTATCTCATCTCCTATTCTAGTACTTCCCCAGTGCTGCTAAACCTCAATACACTGTGAGACTCATCTGGTGGCCACACTTGTGGAATTTGCCAGTGAGCTGATTCTCCAGATGGAGAACATTGTCCAGTAGAATTCAGTAACCAGAATATAAAGCTTTCTCCCTTCTGCCTCATACTGTTTTAAAGACTCAGTATTTTCCTAAGGCTTCCCTGAATATAACTGCAAAAATAAAGAACAAGCTCTTCAAAAATATTTTGATCCGCTCAATGAAATCTGCCCTTATATTTGCTCTCCAGTTTTTCTGTCACGCTTTCCCTTTTCCCCAGTCACACTTTCATTAAATTGTACTACCCCAGAAATGTTGACACTTAACTTTTGCCTCAGGTTTTGTTTTTTAGGGTCATCAGTTTAAGTCACAATCTTATTGTAAACATGAAATTTTCTCTTGCTTCTTTCATTGAATATTGTTGTCATATGTTTGTTTTTATTTTGTATTTTTACATGAATACACCATAATAAATGACTTGTGTCTAGAATTTAGCTATTTCAGACAATGCTGTTATGAAAATTATGTTATAGTTATTACATTGGAAAAGGACATGGTTCTTTAGTTTATATATAGAGAAGTCCAATTTTCATACCAAAGGCTTATATATCTTCAGATTTTTATCTTAAAATTTTTAGTTTGTGCAATGAATGTTCCAAAGTGGGTGTTATTAATTTATAATCTGATTAGCATTAGATAAGCATTCTTGTCAACTCTTTGGATTGTCAGATTTCTATTATTTGTTAATCTGATAGATATGTGGTATGGTGTACAGTCATGGTTTTGATCTGTTTTCGCAGCATAATTATCAGCCGCCGGAGAAACTCTAAATTGTCTCAGTGTAAGGGTTACAATTATGGTCAATATGATATACAGTTTCATCTCATCACAATTTGACTTCATATTTCCCTAATTAATGATAATTTAGATCATTTTTTATGTCTATTGACAATTTGAAATCCTCTTTTGTTAGGCTTGTCAAGGGTTTTGATCATTTTCTATTTTGTTGTCTACTGTTTTTTTCCTTTAATGATTTGTTCTTTATAGATTTTAGATAGTGAACTTTTGTTATAAATATTTGTAAAAATTCCTCCACTCTGTGACTTATGTCTTAACACTCTTAATGATTTCTTCAAATAAGCAGAAAGTTTTAGCTTTAAAAAGTCAAATTTATCACTTTTCCTTATGTAATTTTGATCAATATTTTTCTATTATAAAGTCTTCGATATATTTTCCTAGCTTGTCTAAAATTCTTAAATATTGTGTTTAATTTTTAGGCTTGTAATTTATGACCTGTGGAGTTGAAGTATTTTGCATGGTATAAGGTAAAATCTATTCTAAATATGTACATGTAATGTATATATGTTTATACATATGTACATATATTGTGTATTCCAGGGGGGACCCTAAAGACACAGGAATTATACTTTGGAGGGTGGGCCGCTTGTAGTACAAATTTCCCCTGCTAGGTGATTTTTCTAGGAAACCATCGACAGCAGAGTAACAGCTAGCATTGCTGTGAGAGGCTTCAGTCAGCTTCAATTAATTGTGTGTGTATGTGTGTGTGTGCGTGTGTGCGTGAGTGCACGTGTGTGTGATTCTTTCAAAGTGTTTACCCATTTCATGATGGGTGATACAAAAGTGCACATGCCCACACTGAGCTGAGTGTTCAGCAGTTTTTGACCCAAAATGGCATAATCCCCATGCCCTAGCCTCCCTATTCACCCGATCTCACCCTGAGTTACTTTTTGTTGTTGTTGTTTCCTTGGATGAAAAAATTCCTCAAAGGGAATTTTTTTTTTTCCAATGTGGAAGAGGTGAAACAAACCAAAACGGCATCAAAATTGACAAGTTCAAAAACCGTTTTGAGCAGCGGTAAAAGCATCTCGATAGGTGTATTGTTTCAAAGGGAGAATACTTTGAAGGTGACTGATGCTTACACATGTAAGAATAAATACACAATTTTTAATAAATAAATTATTGTGTTTTGGGAGGCCCCCCCTCATACATATAGAAAACCTTAGAACTCTTGGAAATTATATACATCACCATGTATATGGTGTAAATATGCAATTTCCAAGAGTCCCAAGTCATTGTCATATCTAGTTATCCTAGTTTCAGTTCTGTCTCGTTTTGGTTACCTTTTTTATATACTATATTATTTCTTATTTTATTGGTTTGAATATTCCAAATTACTTAAAAATTCCACTTAATCTTTGCCATAAAATATTTACTTTGAGAAAAAGAGTATACTTATTGTTGATTTGTTGAACTATTACTATAAGCATTAGTTTTTGTTAGAGTTTTATAATTTTAGTTTCCAGTATCATTCTGAGCAGAAGGTTTTATTGATAAATTATTATCATTTTATTGCTCTATTCCCTTGCTCCTACACCTTTACTTCATCCTAGGTCTCCAGAGAGAGAGACATATCTTGAGGTCACCAACCCACAATTTAATTCAGAGCCTCATCTTAAAACACTGTCTGCTCCTCACATTGTTCTATTCCACAGTTTCACAGGAAAAATAACCAGATTCAGACATTGTTTTACCAAATTTCCAGATCTTTTTTTAACCTGCAAAGGATCCTACTCTACCTCTTAGCTAAAAGCAGACAACAAAGAAAAGATTGATCCCTTGCAGGAACCAGACTTGTGGCCCTTCCCACTTCTCCAACTAGAGCCCAGCAGGCACATTGCTCTCTTCTTGATAATTTCTTTTGATTTCTCCTCATGTTCTTGTCCATAAACAAGTAAATCTTATTGTTGAAATTGACTATATTTTTCATGTTTTGTCTGTTCATTGCTTTTTTGTTTGAGCAGAAGCATCTATCAGAACATCAACATTCTAAGCCCATCTGGTTAAAAGCCTGGACTTGAATTTGTAATGGAAAATCTTTTTATTCAGAAGTCATTTAGGAATTGAAAATTTAGGAATGTGTTTCTTTTTAACCTTTCGAATTTATAATGTTTTCTTTTCCTTCTGACCTTTATTCTGTAAGGAATGGAGATGTCACTATAAAACTTTACCTAATCTCTCACTTAGCCCTCAATAGTAGCCTTGTCTTCTTGCTGATACCTGGTGGGGAATCAAGTAGAAAGAATGGCGAACACAAAGAGAAATTTTTCTTTTGAAGAAAGTAGTTACCATGTTGGGGTTGTTTTGAAGAAAACTTTCTTGTACTTTATTTTGCATTTTTTGTTAGCTTCATGGGGGTATAATTTATAAGTAAAATTATATAAATTCAAGGTGTACAACATTGAACACATTCCTGGCTTTCAAACAATATAAAGGTATAATAAAAACTATAATACATTTGTCTTTTGTATGCCCAGTCAGTTACTAATATATTTTGTTTTTTGGTTTCCAGAGAATAGGAACTAACTAAAAATCTTTAAAAAAATATATATCTATAGAAAAATATAGTTCATGGGCTACTGCCAAGTCTTAATTTTACACTATTACTAAAAACTACAAAACAAGTGCAAAGTAATCTATTTATACTTACCCTCTAATAAGTGACTGTTTCTTATCTGAAGGGCAAAAGTATCGCATCTTTAAATTTGTAGCTTCCATGAATTTCAAAGTTTATATGCTAATTCAATAGACCTTATATAATAGCTTATTCTTATACTTTACAAAACATGTAAAAGGCAAAATAGAAATATATATATTTATAACTCCTAAGGAAACAGTAGGTCAAATTTAGATGTACAATATCCATATATAATTACCCATAGAACCTATTGATCTTTTGGACTCTTTTTAGCCCTATTGTAATAAACCTTACCACAGAAATCAATGATTTCCAAATTTTAATAATATTCAGCATAACACAAACCTTTTAATAAATCCACTTTTAAAAATTAAAGAATAGTAGTTATTGAAACTGTTTTTATTAACCATTAATTTAGTAATTATTAATAAAATTAAAACAGTATTAAAATAACTTCTTTTTCTATCTTATTTAGAGAGCAGCTACAATTGGAAATATTTTCTTCACTATAAGATACTGTAGTTGATTTTATATTATGACAGGGATTGGTTTTTCAAGAAAATGCTGATTCAAAAGTAGTGTGCAAAACTCAGGAACAGAAAACCAGGCATCATACATTTTCACTTATATGTGGGAGCTAATTGGCCACAAGGGTGGAAATAATAGACATTGAGAATACTGAAAAGAGGGGAGGTGGAAGAAGGGTAGGGTTTAGAAATTACCTATTGGGGATAGTGTTTATTATATGGGGAATAGGCCACCTGGAGCCCAGTCTCCATAGCTACAATATGTCCATGTAGCATATATGCACGTATACTCCCCAAACAAGTCTCTAAAAAAAAAACACACAAAAACAAAAAAATTCTCTACTGTTGCCAAGAACACACAGCTGTCACAGTAAGAAAATGGCCTCAGAATTCTCATCGCTGTCTAACATTACCCCTTCCCTTGTAGCAGACAACATAGTTTATGTCTTTATTTGGAATTCAGGATAATATATTTGGAGTTATTTCACCTGCATTTGTTTAACTCCTCTTGGATGTGTAAGACAGTTCTTAAATTTAATAGCTTCAAAACGAAGCTCTTGATGCTCCCACCCCAACATAATCTCTCATTAAGAATCCTCAATATTCACCCAATTGTTCAACTTACAAGCAGTTTTAGTGCATCTTTTTCATCATCCAATTGCAATTTATCAACATGTGCTGTCAGTTTTACCCTGCCCCAAATATTTCTCAAAGCTATTAATTTTGTTCCAACTTGAGCGAAAGTCCCTAATTCATCGTGTTACCATCATAATAAGGTTTTGTAGCTGGTCTCGCTTCCTCATATTTGGTCTTCTCCAATCTGTTTTCAGAAATGCAATTTAGATTACTGTATTTTTTCTGCTAAAATTCTTCAATGATTTCTTAGTGCTTTAAAAATAAAATTCAGACATCTTGCAATGACCTACATGTCCTTGCAAGCTCTAGCTAGTTTACAATCTTCCATCCTCAGTCTGTTCCAGCTACAGCAGACTTTCTCGCTCTCTGTTGTGGGAACTCTGCATTCTAGCACCACTTCCGTATGAACATCCTGATGCCTCCACCCGAAATGTTCTCTCAGCTGTTTGCTTGAATGACTCATTCTCATCTTCCAGGTCTCAGGTCAAATGCCTCTTCTTCAGAGAAACCTCCATTGATTATTCTATCTAAAAAGGCTCTCTCTGTTTATGAATTAATTATTAATCTCACCTTATTAATTTTCTTGATAGTACTCAGTGTAATCTGGAACCAATTCAATTTTGTTTCTTGTTTATGGGATTAATATCTAGAATATAAATTCCATGAGTGAAATTTTTGCCTCTTTTATTCAACACTTCTTTCTGGAAGCTGATAAGAGTCTCACCATGAAATAAGTACTTGTTGCTTGCTTAAACTTGTGACTGCATAGGATAACTGTTAATAACACACAACTTAGAATCACAGTCATCTTATTTCAAGTTCCACGTAATTTGCTCTTTTGTTTTTTGTTTTTGAGCAACCCTATTAGTTATTTTTTACCTGAATTTTTGTTCTGATTAATGCACATTTTATAGAAAGTTCTTAATATTAATATTAAAATATATGTAAAATTATGATCAGTAATGTTTATTGAATGTTCAATATATGGAAAATACTATAACAGGTATTTAAATGAATCAGTTATGTTAGCTGTATCAATAACCATAAGAGTTAGACATTATTGAGGTTTCAATTTTTTTATATTGAATTTAACAGGGTTAAGTGGCTTTTCCAAAGTCACACAGCTAAGAAACGTATTCCAGATAATAAAATGAAATATCGTTGGTAAAGCTGTTTTGTTGGTGATTACTGTAGTGATTATTGAGTCATGAAAGAACTCCTAAGGCTAAAATTACTTGAGTTAAACTCTTTTAACAAAAAAAGTTTTAGTAGTCATAAAACATGAGTCGTGGGACCTTTTCTGTATTTTCCCACTTGCCAAATGTGAATTATAATTGGCACAATTATATAAACTCAAGAATAATATTTTCTCATATAATTTTGAATTTTAAAGTCAGCATTTTCATCAAGTATTTTGAGGTTCAGTAAAACTGGTATAATCATCAGATTTTGTTTTCTCAGATTGTTTTGTAAGTTTCTTGTCATTTTATAAATTGATGTAAGGGCTTTTATTTTAAAAAGCATATACAGCTATTATATCCTATCAGAGACAATATATTTCCCCCCAAAAATTTAAAATTCAAATTTCAAATAAATGTGTATTTTTTATTGTCTTTAAATGTTTGTTTTCCTATTTAATTCTGAGATCCTCATCAATGAATTCTGTAACACTAGATAGCCTAATAGCAGTATTACTTAGGACCCTGATTCTTGTTATCAGATATTCTTCCTGTCACAAAGTCCTAAATGTCTAGTTTTTCTTTTTTTCTTCTTTTTATATTTCTCTAATATTAAGATATGAAGAAAGCACAGCAGTAAGAGATGATTAATGAAAACTTATTTGGAGCCACATGTAGTAGTCTGATATTCTCCTGAGATGTAGCAATATAAATTGCTAAAACAGGTCAAACAAAGGCAAATTTTGTAAGGTATTTAACAGGGATCAAGAACCACAGGCTCAGCTTCTGCTCTGACAATATCCTATTGTATTAGCCTCTGAGTTAGAAATTTTTCCAAGAATATTGTGAGCACCTAGTGAGGGTAGCATAACAGAAAGAGCATAAAACAACCTACCTTGTCAATGAACACTCTTCTCTCTCCATATCTCCTTCCACAGGAAGAATTTTGAAGGACAGCTGCAAAAGACAATGTTTTATAAATCCATATATCAATAACATCCACTCACTGTAATTTTATTTTGATACAATAATTTATCTTGTGATTGCAGACCCAGCTTTCTCTTCAAATAATTTGCATCTAAGATAATGCTTAGGTAATGGTGATAACATTGGTATATGGAAATCACCTCATGAATTACAGTAATGCAGAAATCCCAGTCTTATACCTGACTATGGAGTATGTTCTTTACACCTGTAATATATGTGAATGAGTTAAATCATTTCATGCTTATAACAAAATTATGAAGTATGTACTGTTTGAACTCCATTTTATAAATGAGAAAATTGAGGTCTAGAGAGCTAAAGTGACAGCAAGTGATAAAGTCAAAATAATTCTAGATTTCATTCAACTTCGTCCTTTAGTCTTCAACAGTGCTTGTTGTGCTTTTTCATCAACCATAATTAATTGGGACTATCCAGATTAATTTATCTTGTATCTTACGACTTTACTGAAATCATATAATTACACTATGCATATATGTATATATGCATATGCACATATGTTATAGGATAACATGCAATGTCTATAAATAGGTGAAATGAAGCAAATTGGAACAATAATGTTAATACTGTATAATCCAACATTATGTAGGGAGAAACACCAGTGTTCTTTGTTGCTTATCAGAACTATTATAAATACAGCATGCTTTCTTTTAAATTTTTTTAAAGTAGCATTTTTTTTAACCAATTACAAGTAGTTTTTATCCTAGCTCATGAATTTATTTCCCAAGTTGCTGCCCCTGGGGCTTTAATTATTTTGCCCTACACTACGTTGTGCTTAGCACTAAGCAACTTTGGGTGAATAAAATGTTGTTTTATCTCAGAAACACTATAGATAAGTAGTGGGAAATGACAGAAAAATAGATAAGTAGCATTTGATGGAAATAAGTGTTAGGTAGTAGATAATATGATATTGTATATGATATTTTCTTTGTTTAAATTTCTTCAAAAATTGGAGAAGAAGAAGAAGAAGAGAAGGATTAGGAAGAAGAGAGGTGAAAGAGAAGAAGAAAGAAAAGAGGAAGGAGAAGAAGAGGAGAAAGAGGAAGAAAAAAAATCAGAAAGACCAAGTAGCAAAGAAAGCACTTGCTCAAATTCAAACTATCTGCCTAAGTGTCAGCCAAATTCTGTTTCCTCCACAATATATCGCTGACATTTGCAATTCAAAGTAAACTTTCCCACTTCTGAGTTTTCATAATTTTTATTTTGTGTTGTTTAGCATATATTATTTCTATATATGACTTATTTTTTTGAATAGATTGTAAAATATATGTTACTTTGTTGAATTCCTAGAGAAATAGCATTATTACATTAAGGCAATAGATGCCCAGTATCTATTTTTTTGATTAATAAAATAGATAAATAAATAGAATAAATGCAATAATGAAGCACCTTATCCCATCATTTGTCATATCCTAATGTTCCTCAAACTACCTCAGACCTATGTTATTTTATTAATGACACTTTCTGACTTTGTTCTTTCAGTTATATTTTTCATCTTTCTTGATTATTATTAGCAATATGTTTGTAACCTATTTAAGTCACTTCATACTTTGTCTTTTGTTGTATGAATTTTTATTCAAATATGGGATATGGGATATTTGCATACATTGGAGGTTATACAATGTTTTTAGTTAATTCGCATTCTTGTCTTCTATTTTGTTTGTTTATGTTTAACCACCTGGAATACATTCAAGTGTTGTAAAGATGTACGCACCCAGTGAATTGAGTAACATTTTTTCCCCTCATATGATGATACTAATTAAAACCATAGCTTTTCTTTGATAGTCTTTAAATCATGATTATGTTTATTTCTAGATTTTCCTTAATAAATAAAACAAATACAATTATTTTCAAATTGGCAAATAACAGCAATGGTTTCAAGAACCCTATTTAGTGCTTGCTACACATATTTATCATTTTTGTGTATACCCACATATTATTTTACAGTCAATTATTTAGAACAGTGGGTTACCCCAACCCAAACAGAATAAAATGATTTCAATTTGCCTTCTAACTAAAAACAACTGCTAATAATATGGAAATGTAATGAACGCAAGGCAAGAATCTTTCACAGAAACTATTTCCATTATGTTCACATAATATTCTTTAAAAACGACTACATTTCAGAGCTATTTGGTAAGGGAGAAAACAAGTCATCATAATTTTATGTAATCATGCTGTTTCTCTAAATAGTTTGTGACTTTGACAGGTCATTTTTAATCCAGCTAGCTGTTTACATTATATTAATGTGAAAAACCCAAACTACAAATTTGTAAGCTCTTGGTGCTGAAATAATGTCTGTCTTTAAATAGCTTATTTCTTGATCCACCAGCAAAACAATCTTAATCAGTTTATTGCCTGCCTCGATGTTTATTAACAGCAGGACAGAGTCGGTTTTATTAAATACAGTGAACTTTTTGTCAGTCTATTTTCTGCATTGGTTCCTGAAACATGCATAAAAATTGGGCAACGAAAGCCTTGTCACAGCATATCCTCGCCAGAGGGGAAAAGTGAGAGCAAAGACTTGTCACATTATAGACAGGGCAGGGAGTAAAAGTGAGAACAGAGGTGACTGACCAGGAGCAGGAACGAATCTGGACAAGAATTTGCAACTAGCATTGTGAGAAGATTATAGTGTCTACAACCGATCACTAGGAAGAGCAAACAGGTAGGTAAATCATATTTGTCTAAGCCAACAATTTAGGTAAGGAGAACTTACTCCTAGAAATAATTTGGATCCTCATAGGTATGTTATATTACACTCTACTGCAGGAGGTGAGAAAACACAGACACTGATACACAATTCAAATTGCTTATTATCCTATACTAAAATTGTCCAACTAATCCAATCCATCTTCATACTAGATTGCAAATTTAAGATACAGCTTTTGTTATGTTAAATCATTTTATCTCAAATCTCAAGTCCTTTGCATAACACACAGTTGCAGATGAAAATATATCTTGAATGATCTGAGAGAAATTGAAACCAAAAAGTCAGAAAAAAATTTCTTCCCTAGGGTTCAGAAAAATGATGCTCAACAACTTAACCAATTCTCTGTGTCCTTGTCTCTGGAAATTTAGCCTCATCACTAGACTGGAAGAGAACTCGAACTCTGGATCACTTAAACCAGCTTTATCTATCACTTCCTTCTGTCTCCTCTCCCTCATGTTCTCTGATCATTGCCAATGTTCGCTGATCACTGCCAATGTTCTCAGCATTGAATACTTTCTTTGTTTAAACATTTTAAAACAAATATATAAATGTCAATGTATTGCAGTCTGTAGAAATATTCATTTATATAAATCCAAAAATAAAAAAGTAGATATAATGTTCCCATGTTTCTTAAAGTTGGCACCAAGTGAAGTAGGCGAGCAATGGTTGTATAAGCCAAAGGTGGACCTTGCTCTCCCAAACCAACATCTTGATTTTAGAGAAATTTGTCTTATTTATTTAAACTCTTGGGACTACCCCTGCACTGGCACAGGGCTCTAATAATACCCCCCCAAAAAAAAAAATCATGGAAGGTCATATTTGTTGACTTGCTTTCTCCACAGAAAAGAATGTGTGAGATCCAATATGTAGCTGAATATCTCAGAATAGAGGAGAAATAAACATTTCACATTATTTAACGTGCATAAACAAAAATATCGTTAAGCTTAAATTTAACACTCTAAGGAACCAGAACAAAAGTTTAAAAACGGTCATAGTATTAAACTACAATTTTAATGCAACATAGCTAAGACCGCATATAAATAGCCTTCCTCCACTCTAATTGAAAGAATATTGGACAGAGGTTGTTTCTGTCATTATTTCTGTGTTACAAACCAATCCAAAATTTAGTGGCATAAAATATCCATTGTATTATGCTCACAAATGATGTTCAGGAGTTTGAGTGGAATGGGATAGGAACAACAGGGATGGTTGTCCCTGTTTAAGATGTCTTGGGACTCAGGGAACATGGAAGCTTGGGGTTCACTTACAACCTGTGGACTGGAATGATCTGGAAACCTTCCTCCTCTCACATATGTGGCAACTGGGCTGAGATGATCTAATGGTGTGTTCAGCTCAGGATGTGCTCATAGACTGGAGCGCCTCGATGTGGCCTTTCCATGTAGTTCACACGTCTCATAACAGCGACTGAGTCTGGGGGGATACAGAGAATGATGATTGCAAAAAATGGAAGAATTTCATCCCCAATTTTTGATTTTTATTTCATGTTTTTATTTCGTAATTTTCGTCACATTTTCAAGATAAAAGTTGCATGACTTTTTCTGGTCTGTCATGGGTAGTCAAACAGTGTCACCTTTGCTGCATTCTATTGGTTACAAGCAAGTTAGTTCAGATTCAAGGGGCATCTTTGCCACTTCAAAGCATTGGCAGCGGTTATGCATTTCACAGTCAATTAGCAGGTAAATTAAATCAATAAAATCTTCCTTAATTATTTCTTTTTATTTTTTTGAGTTGGAGTCTCACTCCGTTGCCCAGACTGGAGTGCAGTGGCCGCTCCCGGCCACCGCAGCCTCCACCTGCTGGGCTCCGGCGATCCTTCTGATCCTTCCGCCTCAGCCTTCCAAGTAGCTGGAACTACAAGGCGCGCGCTACCACGCCCGGCTAATTTTTGATTTGTTGTAGAGATGAGGTCTTGCCAAGTTGCCCAGGCGGGTCTCGAACCTGTGGGCTCAGGCAATCCACTCACCTCGGCCTCCCAAAGCGCTGGGATTACAGGCTGAACCACCGAGCCCGGCATTCTTTAATTATCTTGAATATAAATGTAAACATTTAATAGCCTCACTGAGAAAATACATAATAAATCATTATTCTTTAAAAAGTACCTAATATTTCCAAACTAAAGTTTAGAGGAGGATTTAAGAGTATTAAAAAGTAAGCCGTGCTCGGTGGCTCAGCCTATAATCCCGCGCTTTGGGAGGCTGAGGTGAGTGGATTGCCTGAGCCCGTGGGTTCGAGACCTGCCTGGGCAACTTGGTGAGACCTCCTCTCGACAATAAATTTTAAAAAATGAGCCAGGTGTGGTAGCGCGCGCCTGTAGTTCCAGCTACTCGGCAGGCGGAGGCGGAAGGATCGTCGGAGTCCAGCAGGTCGAGGCTGTGGTGGCCAGGAGCGGCCACTGCACTCAGTCTGGGTGACAGGGTGAGACTCCAACTCAAAAAAAAAAAAAAAAGTGTACTTTTTAATGTTAGTTTTTTGGGAACTTTCTCAAGAGTGATCTTGCTTCAGTCCTGCTCTTTATCAGCTCTCTAAACTTTGATGCAGGACTATCTATTAACTCAAAATCTGTGGGACCATCTCAGCAGTAGAACTGGCTTATGAACAACCATGAACAACCTCAATTCCTTGAATGTTAATAACCTCTCTATTTAGGGCCTACATTAATAGTCTTTCTGACAGAGACGTGCCTTTCCACTTACAGACTTGAAAAGCTCCAATAATGTTTTTAGGAGCTAAAAGTCAGGTGAGAAGAAATATATCATCAAGCAATTGCTGCCTTGAAATTGCCCAGTAGGAAACCAGATTTCCAAGAAAAAGTCTGAAGTTAATTGCACATTTTTATCCCCCTTTACAGAGAAAGGTAGTGATTCCTACAGTAGGTTAATACTTCCACTTGAGAGCTAAATAAAAAGAAAATCTTTTTGAACTTGGCAAAGTGCAGCAATTAATTTTGTCTGTTAGGATATAAATTAAATGTACAGCTACTAGTTAGGCTCTGAAAGCAAAAAGCTAGAATCATTTTTAAAACACAGTAGGGTGCATACCAAACTCCAGATAAAATGGGATAACTTTTATCACTTGAATTAAAATTCATACTTATGTCTTTAAATTGTATCAACACTTCAAAGTCCTATTTAAAAGTCAACTACTATATGACACCTTCTATATTATCCCCAGCTGGTGATGATTTTTGTTTGTACCTTCATTTGCAACACACATATGACACTTTTCACACAATGTACTATAACTATTGTACACATTTATTGCATTTCAACTATAGCACTTAAGCTTATTGTATAACTTTACCAATTTTGTGAAGCATAAAATATGGAAGTTAAAAGAAAAAAAGGACTTTTAAAATACATTTGAAATCAATAGATGTTGTATTTAGTGGACAGAAAACAGACTGCATTTGTAAAATTATGCCCTCTACCATTAATAATATGCAAAGACAGTGCTTGTTTGTCCATATTATGAATACACTTATAACCTTCCTTTACATACTCATTTGTATTTATATGTGTAGACACAAATTTTACAACTTTTCTGTTTAATTTTGTAAGACAGAATATAATAAAATCATTTGGGATAATAAATGCATAAAATATAACTATACCATTAATCAATCTACTTTCTAAACACTTCCATTCAGTATAAATAAAAGGTGTTATATCTCATTTGTAAGTTACAAACTGAGGCAAAAGTACCCTGTGTGAGAGTGTCTGAGTCCACTTGTGCTGCTATAACAAACTACTTGACACTGAGAAATTTATGAAGACCAGAAAATTTTCTTACATGTCTAGAACTGGGAAGTACAAGATCAAGGTATTGGTAGTTTTGGTGTCTGGTGGGGCCTAATTCTTTATTGGTGTTTTCTGTAGCAGCATCCTCACATAGTGAAATGGAGAGGCAAAAGGGTCTTAACTAGTTCCCTCCAGCTGTTTAACAAAGCATTACTCCATTCATAAGGGCAGAGCCCTCATGACTTAGTCACTTCTCCAAAACCTCCCTGTCTTAATACATCCCAATGAGTATTAAGTTTCAGCGTGAATTTTGGAGGGACCATAAACATTCCAAATCTTAGCAGAGAGTGAGTGAGATGTATCTAAAGTTCATTTAGAACAAGTTTGCAAAAGAGATGTTGCCTTTTCAACTTGCCTTGTATGTGCTGAATGTTTTACTGATATCTTTCCTCAAGTTTTCCTTAAGATAATGTAATTTTGAGATAGATTTTTTAAATATATCTTTTGATTCCCTTAAGAAAATTATCTACGTCCAGTTATCATTACTATTTCCTAGTTTCTTTCTCTGGCAGGTGTACCTTACCATTGATTTTCTCCTATCATGACTGGGAGAAAAAAAAAGCAAATGCCAAAAAGTAGTGAAATGACTATACCTTTGATGAAAATCAGTGTGGTGCATCAGAGGATTAGAAAAACTGGATTTTTCTAAGTTCTGAAATCAGCAGTCAATGGTAAAAGAATCGGGGCGTTATAAATTGCATTCATTGATAAATGTTATGGACAATTTAAAATAATTAGTGACCTCAATATATAGCATGAACTGTTACAATATACTATGATGGTGAATAGATAAGAACTAACAGAATGAAACCTAAAAATAGTGTTTTATTATATGTTTATATGTTCATTAACTAATATTTCAGTTACATATTTACCAGTTTTTCTAAGAATTGGAGAATATAGTACAATAAAGAATATTATTTTAATTAAATTTAGTGCTGGTTCCACATTAAACAAAAGTATGCATAAATCAACTTCTTACCCTTTTTTGTGTTAAATATAAAATATTCAGATTTTTAAAAATCAGACAATCCAAATTCTGATTTCAGATCTACAGGCTACTGTGAGATATTGACTTATTATTTAATATCTCTGGACTCAGTTTCTTGATCTAAAATATTAGAATAATAATAATAATTTACCTCATCTACTATTAACCAGATAATAATAATAATAATAATAACAATAACAACAATAATAATTTACCTCATCTACTATTAACCAGATAAAAAGGAAATATATGTGGGGGGGGCGCATACACACACACTTTCACACTCTCATGCTTAAAACCATAGGCCTCCGTTCCCCATCTCTCTTCCATATCTAAATACTAGACATTTTTCTCCTTAATCTGTCAGGATAAATGCAAAGCATTCATCACCATCCTTAACACATTTTCTTTAATAACTCTTGTATCTTATGGATAGATTAAAGTTTTTATCTTCTGGATATATTAAAGAGTTCTGTATCTATTGTAACTTCTTTTTAAATTTATTTCCTATGAGTTGAGCTCTCTCTCTATCCATATTTCTCTCTTGTTTTTCTATATGCATCTTCCAGTTTATTTCTCATCTACTGTTTTTTTAGTTTAGAATATATTTCCTAAAAATCCGTGTAATTACAAAAGTTTTCATAAATCCCTTATGCCAGAGTATTTCCATTTCACTGTATTTTACACACATTGTTGATCAAATCTTTCTTAATCTTTGTCTTTATTTTATCATTTATTCTAATTCCTATAGTAACTTATTGTGCTATTGAAGTTTATTGAAAAACAAAATTTTGCACTAGAAGACCATGATGCTGCAAGAGACTAAACATTTCTAAGTCTAAATTTCCTTTTCTGTATATTTGGGAGAATACCATCTACCTCTAAAAGTTTGAAAATTAATTAAATATGAATATATAAGAAAGTTATGTGTAAAATTCAAATGACATGTATACACATATATGTCATAATAAAATAAACCACCTCAACCTGGCTAACAGTACTTTATTCCTGTATTGTCAATATATTGTTGATTATTTTCCTTTGTGTTCTAGTCATATGTTGGAAATTACCCCTAAGCAAATTTCTTATATACTACTATTTGTTTTTATAATCTGAAATTCTTTCCTACTTGCTGGTATATAGTGTAGTGAGACCTCATTAATAGTAAGAACCAACATTTTACTTTTTTGCCTCTATTTTCTAATGCAAAAACTTTAACTCTGCTATTATCTCACAATTTTGCTCTGGTATACTTGGTGGTATGTTTCATCTGTGTTTATGGAAAATTTCTTTTTTAGTCTGTGTGCCACTAATAGTGTGTGCATCATTGCTTTTCCTGTGACTTTTTAAAAACTATCTTGGACTCTACTCTTTCTGTATTTCATGTGGCAGTCCCAATTGGGCTCACCAGCGACAAAATTCAGTACTATCTATTGAGCATTCATGATCCCCTATCTAGTTGTCTTAGAAGCCACTCTTCTCTGAGTCTGAATCCATGTGATTCTTGAGGAGTGGATTTCATCTCCACCTGTAGAAATGAGCATATTAGGACATGACACACCAGTACCAAAGTGCTACATTCATTTACAAGCATGGGGATTCTTTTTTCTTTATTTATTGTATGTATTTATGCAACACAACATGTTCTGATATACATATGCATAGAAAAATTATTATAGTCAAGAAATTAAAATATTCATCCCTGCACATAGTTATCCTTTGTGCATATGTGTGGTAAAAATACCTAAAATCTATTATTTTAGCAAATTTTCAGTACACCACACAATATTATTATCAGCCTCATGCTGTACATTAGATCTTTAGAGTCATTCAACCTTCTAAAGTGAATGTTTGTACACTTTGACCTATCCCCCATTTCCTCTCTCTCCAGTCCTTGATAACCGACTTTCTATTCTGTTTCTATTTTTCTATATTTTTTAAGATTCCACATGTAAGCAAGATCACGCAGTATTTGTTTTTCTATGTCTATTTTATTTCACTTAGCATAATGTCTTCCAGGTTCATCCATGTTGTTGCAAATGGTAGGATTTCCTTATTTTTTAAGGCTTACTGATATTACATCATAGACAGATCGATGATACACGATAGATGGATAGATAGATAGATGTCAAATGTAAGTTTATATAGATAAAGTGGTTATTTCAATTTTTTTTAATACCTATTATATTAGAATCCAGATATATATCCTTGGACTAGAGAGTTTTGAGTTCCTTCTATGCACTGATAGAGAAGTTTTAGGAAAAAGTCAACATGATGGGCACTTCATTTCTTTTCATAAGTTTTCTTTAAGAGCTCTTGGCATAGACGGTAAATATTCTTCTATTGCGCTCTCCTCATGAGAGAGCACTAGATGTAGACTGAGTTTTGTTTAATTTTTAATTAGATATCACTTAGTCTCTACATACTACTGACTTTCTCATACACTAAAATATGCTTTTTTGCATCTCTGTTCTTTACCACATGCTTTTCCTGTACCAAAAATGTCTTTTATCTTTTATACTGCTCTGTATAATAGAGTAGCTATTGAAAGTTGAATTAAGTAAAATTAAATTCAATTTAAAAATCAGTTCCTCAGCTTCACTATTCATATGTCAAGTGCACAATAAACCTATAGGACTAACATCTACTGGTCTGAACAGCACGGGTATAGAATATTTAATCACTAGAAATTTAGATTGCATACAATCATTCTAGATTATGTTTTAGAACCTCCTTTAAAATTTTTTAAAATCACAGGTTAAAAATGTAAATGTTTGCATTGTACCCCAAACCCACTGAACCAGATTTTATGGATATGGGTAAGTATTTTGAGGGTCGGCATTGTTTTAAAGAAGGAGCAGTTGCCAAGGATTTGAGGCTGCTTCTGTTGATCTTTTGTTGGGAATAAGGTCAAAAACAAAAAAACACAATGTGACTCTCCCCTACTCAGACTTCACTTTCTCTTAAAACTTTTCAGCAAATGACTTATCTAGATGCTATTTGTTAGTTGGTGATTTCCTATGCTCCCTGTCGCTCTTTCTCCAGTTCCTGATTGCAACTTGATAATACACAAAGACTAAAATATAAACGTCATCCACTTTTTTGTTATAGGCTAACTCAGTCATTGTTTTGTGATCTTGGGCAAGTTTCTTAATATCCTGCATCATTTCTTCATCTGTAAATGAATAGGAAGTAGAGACAAATTGTCTTTAAGCTTTAAGAATTGTCTATATTTCCTTTTAACACCATTTATCTATTACTATTCTGCCACTCATTTTTTGGAAAATACTTCCAAATTTAAGTGAATAACCATTTATTAATATACAAATGATTTTTAGTAATTAATCTGATGTGTTTCTTGGAAATACATAGCTCGAATTAAAGCAAAAGAAAATAGAGAAGGGGCAAAAATTCAAAACAGAGGAGAGGGAAAGGAGGAGAAATATAAAAATAAAATAGAAGTAGGGTTTGTCTTATACGCTCTACTATTTTCCATGTTTTATTTCCCTGGATAATATCTATTTGGTCATGAGAAAATACAACATTTTTTCCTCTTAAAAATAATAATCCCAAAGATGACTGTTGATAAGAAAGAGAATGATTTTAATGATTATATGTTTCATCACGTCTATATTATCTTTTTTATATACTTGACTTTTGAAGTTAGAAGACAATAGGTAAAGAATACAAAAGAATGTTATAGGTCAAATAAAAACTTTAAGAAATGTAAAAAAAAAAAGCAATACAATACAGGACATTTAATATTGTATTTTGAATTTTTTTATTTGCTTATATCTATGATGTGCAACACAATTCTGATGTTGACTACTTGGAAATAAATCAAATTTTATGGCCGGGCTCGGTGGCTCAGCCTGTAATCCCATGCTTTGGGAGACCGAGGTGAGTGAATTGCCTGAGGCTGCGGGTTCGAGACCCGCCTGGGCAATTTGGCGAGACTTCATCTCTACAATAAAACAAAAAAATTAGCCAGACGTGGTAGCGCGCGCCTGTAATTCCGGCTACTTGGAAGGCTGAGGCGGAGCCCAGTGGGTCGAGGCTGTGGTGGCCCGGAGTGGCCACTGCACTCCAGTGTGGGCGACTGAGTGAGACTCTAACTCAAAAAACAACCAAAAACCAAAACAAACAACAAATCAAACTTTATGAGTGGTATAAGGGCACAGATTTCCAAAAGATTGCCCTGACTTTAGAAACCAGTCAGTCTTAGGAGTTTTCTGACCACCTACATTTCTGACAAACAGACTACAAATTCAGGAGGATTCCTATTACTCCCTTAAGTTTGATAATTCACCAGAACTGACTCAGAACTTAGGGAAGCACTATACTTAATGACCATAGTTTTAATATTTAACATAATTATTATTATATAGTCACGTAAATCACTACCAGCCAAAAAAAGAGAGATGCAAATAGCAAAGTTTAGAAGGGGCCCACATCTGAAGCTTTCTTGTCCTATCCCCATGGATTTAGGATAAATCAGCCCTCTGGCATGTCAGTGTGCAGCAATAGATGTAGGATATTACTAACCAGGAAAGCTCCCCTGAACATCTATATTCAGAGTTTTTATTAAAATTTCATTATATAAGCATGATTGATTGAATCGTTGGTCGTATGACTGAACCCAAATTCCAGCCCAACTTCCTTTTTTTTTAACCTCTAAATTTTTTTATTTTAAAATTGTGGCGTACAATTCAGGATTAGGTATACAAATATTCATTGTGCAGGTACCCTTGTTGGTGAGGTGTGCCCCCCTTCCCCCAGCAGATTCCCACAACTGTCAATCTCACCTCCACAGTCCTCCTCCCCCTGAAGTTTCCCGTTACTGTAAATGTTTTTCTTAAAGTATATGATGCTTGTTCAAGGTCCACTTATGCGTGAGAACATGTGATACTTAGTTCTTTGTTTCTGTGAGAGATCACTCAGTATTATAGACTCTAAGTTCTTCCAGGTTGCTGCAAAGTTTTCATGGTTTTGTTCTTCTTTATGTCTGCATAATATTTCATTATGTATATGTACCACATTTTTTTAATCCAGTCTGCTTTTGATGGGCAGCATGGTTGATTCCATGTTCTTGCTATTGTGAACAATGCTGCAATAAACATACGTGTGCAGGTATCCTTTTTTATAGAGTGATTTGAGTTTTTCCAGGTGTATTCCCAGTAGGGGAATTGTGGGGTCACATGAAAGGTTGATTTTTAGTACTTTTAGGAATTGCCACACTGTTTTACACAGAGGCTGTACTAGTTTACACTCCCACCACCAGTGTAGAAGAGTTCTCTTTCACCATATCCTCTCCAGCATCTGTTATTTTTTGTTACTGATGATGGCCATTCTGACTGGAGTTAGGTGGTACCTCAGTGAAGTTTTAATTTGCTTTTCTATGATGACTAGTGAGGCTGAGCATTTTTTCATGTATTAGTTGGCTCCTCATATGTCTTCTTTTGAGAAGTGTCTCTTCATATCTTTTGCCTACTTTGTAATGGGGCTGTTTGTTTTTTCCTTTTCAGAACGTTTTAGTTCCTTGTAGATCCTAGATGTTAGGCCTTTATTAGACATAGAGTTGCAAATATTTTCTCCCAGTCTGTGGGCTGTCTCCCTGCTCTCTTGATGGTTTCTGTGGTTTTGCAGAAGCTAGTCAGTTTGATGAGGTCCCACTTGTCTATCTTATCTCTCATGGCATGGGTACGTGGAGTTTTTTGATCAGGAATTGGTTGCCAGTTCCAATTTCCATAAGAGTGTCTCCTGTATTTTCTAAGGTTCTTAGAGTTTGATGTTTCACATTTAGGTCTCTGATCCATTTAGAGTTAATTTTTGTGTATGGGGATAGGTAGGGGTCCTGTTTCAATCTTCTGCATATGGTCAGTCAGTTTTCCCAAGCACCATTTAGTGAATAGTTTCTCCTCTCTCCAGTGGTTGGTGGTGGAGGCTTTGTCGAAGATGATTTGGCTGAGAAATTGAGGTTTTGCTTCTGGAATCTAAATTCTATTCCATTGGTCTATATGCCTGTTCTTGTACTAGAACCAGGCTGTTTGATTATTGTAGCTTTATAGTAAAGTTTAAAGTCTGGTAGTGTGACTACTCCTGCTTTTTTTTTTTTTTTGCTGAAGATTGTTCTGGCTATTCTTGGTCGTTTATGTTTCCATGCTAAAATCCTCAATAAGATTCTAGCAAACTGGATTCAACAATACATATCAAAATCATCTACCACAACCAAATAGGCTTTATCCCCAGGATGCAAGACTGGTTCAACATTCATAAGACCATAAATGCAATTAAATACATCAACAGACGTAAAAACAAAAACCACACGATTATATCATTAGAGGCAGAAAAAGTTTTTGATAAAATCCAGCATCCCTTCTTGATTAAAACCCTTGAACATCTAGGCATAGATGGAACATAACTCAAAATAGTAAAAGCCATCTATGAGAAACCCACAGCCAGTACACTGTTAAACAGACAGAGACTGGAACAATTTCCCCTGAAAACTGGAACAAGACAAGGATGCCCACTCTCACCCCTCCTGTTCAACATAGATTTGGAGATTCTAGCTAAAGCAATCAGAGAAGAGAAGGCGATCAGGGGTATCCAAATAGGAAAAGAGGAAATCAAGCTATCCCTCTTTGCAGATGACATGATTCTATACCTCAAAAACCCAAAAGAATCTGTCAAAAACCTTCTTGCACTAATAAAGGAATTTGGCAAAGTCTCAGGGTATAAAATAAAAGTGCAAAAGACAGTCACATTTCTATAAACCAATAATAAACAAACTGAAACCCAAATAAAAAGCACAATTCCTTTCACAGTAGCCACACACAAAAAAATGAAGTACCTTGACATCTTCCTAACCAGAGACATGAACGACCTTTACAATGAAAACTACAAAACACTGCTCAAAGAAATCAAAGATGACACAAACAAGTGGAAAAATATTCCATGCTCATGGATTGGAAGAATCAACATTGTTAAGATGTCCATTCTACCTAAGGCAATCTACAGATTTAATGTAATACCCAGCAAATTACCAGCAATATTCTTCTCAGACCCAGCCCTACTTCCATCTCCAAAAGTCAGGTTGGTATCATCTGGTTCAAAGCCACACCCCTCTAATTACATGACTGACCTCTCTGATGTTCCAATCTCCATCTGAGATGTCTATTATTATTCAAGTGGTCTACCATAAATAACAAAAAACACTCCTATCACTTGAAATATTTTAAGGGTTTTGGAAACAAATATCAAGACCAGACAAGTCATTATACAACAGATTAATAGGAATTCGATCTAACTATATCCGCATACATTTTGTTAGAATCTATTGATAGCAATTTACTTGAATGATAAATAAATAGTACAAATTATATTGCATATTGGTAAATTATTGTGAATATACATTTTCCACTCAACAATAAATTTATGATTAAAATACAATTGTCATATTCTGTGGTGTGATTATTAAGTTCTCCACTGCATATTTTTAAAGGTAGGTTTGGAAAGTGGTACTCATAGGTTTTGGAAGTGACCCTTGCCAACTTGTCAGAGTTGCACCCAGCATGCCACTGCCTGAGAGAATTATACAATTGCAGAATTGATTCATGGATTATGAGGTATTTCAATGTCTAAACTTACAAATAATAAAAGTTAAGATGAATCTATACATATTTTATCTCAGCCATTGCTTCCCTAACAAGTTTGTGATACAGTTGGATTATAACCAGTTATATAAGTTAATGTTCCAGATATTGTTTCCCAGTAATAAAGTTGGAACATAGAATCTATACAACTCTTTAAGCTCATTTTCCTTCAATACTTACACTTATTGCTATATTATAGTCCTAATAGCCCTGAGTTCTAGCGTCTAATCATTTTTTGCACTTCTGCATAACACTGAAATATATTTTTATGCCAACTATAATATTTGCATACTTATCTATGTTGCAGAGGTGGAAGATGCAGGGGGTGGAATTTTGCTTGTAAATGACTTCTCCTGGGAAATCAAACATTTCAAGATTAAAGTTTTTAAAGTGTATACTGGAACAAAGAGTAGTAAGAGGTGGAAACCACTGGAACATTCCTGATTTAACTTTCTAGCAACTATTCAAATTATTTTTGTCTTCTGAATCTCTACATTATCACTATTATTTCTTCTATACTATTTCTATCTATTAAATCTGCTTCTTTCTTTTTTTTGTAAAATAACCTTTCCTGTATGCATTATTTATTTAGAATGTGTCTGATTATTCCCACATGTCTGTGATGGTTAGTTTTATATGTCAACTTGGCTAGGTCAGTGTACCTGGTTTGGGGCTAAACACCAATATAGATGTTGGTTTGAAGTTATTTTTAGATGTGATTGATGTTTAAATCCATAGATTCTGAGTAGACTACCTTTTATAAAGTGGGGGGCCTCATCTAATCAGTTGAAGACTTTATGACAAGAGACTGAGTTCCTCGAGGAAATAAGTCTTCCTCGTTTGAACCTGAGCTGCAATATCAACTCTCCTCTGGGTCCCCAGCTTTTCAACCTGACTGCAGATTTTAGACTTGCCAGCCCTACAATCACATGAGTTGATTATTCTCAATAAATCTTTTAATATATAAATTATTTTTATATGTAAAATATTTGTGTATAATTTATATATAAATATTTTAATATATGATTTATATATATATTAAAAGTTCTTTTAAAACAGGTCATGAATTTGATCCTGATTGTCTGATAGCTGTTACTAGCTGTTTGTATGTGGGTTTGTCTATGTACAAGGTATACTTGCATATCCTACTATTCTCTTTCTCTGGAGAACCCTGGCTAAGACAGTGTTCTTGGTAAGCCCTTGTTTATTCCATTAGCTTGACAAATACTTAAAGGCAATGGTCAAATAAAACTTAACATGTAGAGAAAAGAAAATCACATATGAGCAGCTAATACTAGCTATCAGGCAGTCAGGATCAAATTCATGAACTGTTTAAAAAGACCTTTTATTTTCATTATTATCTAAAGAGAATTTCTAATAGAAAAATAGACTGTGCACTCCTACCAAATATGACATTTAACCTACATGCAGCATGAGTAGGTCAGTAACAGTGTGTAAACCAAATGTATAAAGTCTGTAGAGAAATAAAAATATGCCTAAAAATGACAAGCAAGTGCCATATATTCGTATAAGTAGTACAAGCACAATTTTCCATCCTTGATCAGTTCACTAGGATTATCTGAAGCACCTCATTGTCTGCCAGCTGTCAGACATATTTTTAATTAGGCACTAATGGAATAATATATGTATGTAAACCATTTAAATCGTGTTCCAGTTTTCAAGGACATATGTGAGGTGGAAAGTGAGAATCCTTGATCTTTGCCAGACGTTACAAATTATAAAACTATAAAACATGAAACTCAGGTACTCAGAAGGACTCAATTTAAAACAGGGGAGGGTGCCATTAGGAAGGTTAAAAAGGACATTTTACTCTACTAAGTTGAAAATAAGTGGTTCCTTTTTATCCGGTTTTTCTTTAAAGCTATATTTTTTTAGTGCTTAATGCTTTGGTGCAATATACAAGTAAGTGTCTCTAAGTGTTCTGATATACTTGAAACTTAGACTTCGAGTCGAATTTTGAAAAAAAAGTGTAGATTATTTTAGTTCAATTGATCTCAACAAATAAAGATAAGAAGGAAGCTATTCTATCATACAAAGTTCCTTACAGATGGCAGATTTTGAGAATGTTTTCCACTCTCTTTAACTTGAAGACTATTTACAAGTGCTGAGAGAAGTGAGTTTGAAAGTGCTTCCCTTAGTCATTCATTCATGTTAAAACAGCCGCCACAATTTTTTTTTTTTTTTTTTTCCTGGCAGGGGGATCCTTCGTGCCTTTTTCCAAACTCACAAACATTTTAAGTGAGTAGTCGCCTCTTTACATATTTTAATTTTAATCAGCTAATGACAGGACATTCATTTTTTATTTGTTCTTCAGTGCCTACACAAAGCACCATATACACATGTGCAGCTATGTGACTAGTTCCCTGTCAGTAGAGAGGACTAGAAACTGGTGTGATCCATGGGAGACCAGTGCATTGCTAGGTCCTGACTGGTTCATCTTTGTGGTCCAATAACCCAATGCCTGCTAATAACACCTTTAAAAAGCATTGCTGATATGTGAATATGTAAGTTGGAGTACTTTACTCAAACTAAACATGAGTGAATGAAGAGATAACCTTCCCAATGAAGACTAGTTTGCTTCATGATGCCCAATTCAGTGATGGCAACTGGTTACACATTAGACTCAATTGGAAAGCCTTATAGGATAGCAATGGCAGAATCCCTCTCATATTACCATAGCCTGAATTCTGGCATGAAATTCAGTTAGTTTTAAAAGTAGCTATTCTGACCGGGCTCGGTGGCTCTGCCTTTGATCCTGCGCTTTGGGAGGCCGAGGTGAGTGGATTGCCTGAGCCCACGGGTTCGAGACCCGCCTGGGCAACTTGGAGAGACCTCATCTCTACAATAAAATAAAAAAATTAGCTGGGCGTGGTAGCATGCACCTGTAATTCCAGCTACTTGGAAGGCTGAGGCGGAAGGATCACCGGAGCCCAGCAGGTCGAGGCTGCGGTGGCCGGGAGCAGCCACTGCGCTCCATTCTGCGTGACAGAGTGAGACTCCAGCTCAAAAAAAAAAAAAAAAAAGTAGCTATACTGTTTCAGATGGACAATCACCTAAGAACCCCCAGAAATTAATATTTGAAAGCCATGTGAATTCCATAAGAAAAAATACTGAAGACCCTTTAGGACGAAGAACTTCTATCTCTGATTTCTTCAACCATGAAATATAACACCAAAGTGTGATTGTAACGAACAGCATTTAGATTTTACAGAAAAGTGCTGCGTATATGTGATTTATGTGCTCTGGTCTACCTGAAGGCCATCTTCGAATGACGCTTCTGTAAATACAAAACCTTAAATCTAAAATTAAGTTATGCATATATGCCATCTAGCATGCATGTTTGGAGGTGAACCACAGTGTTTCAGCATCTGCAGATTGAGATGATAACCAGGAATCTAAATTTATATAAATATAACAGGCAATTCTGATTCAAGTGGTCTGTGAGTCATTGAGAAACAATGAAACAAGTATGCAATTAAATCATCCTATTTAGATACCCCTGATTTCCTTCTCCTATCTGATTGCTGCTCTAGCTAGAACTTCCGACAGGATGTTGAACAGCAGGGGTGAGACCGGGCAGTCTTGTCTTATTCTAATTTTCAGGGGAAATGCTTCCAATTTCAGTCCAGTTAGAAATATGTTGACTGTGGGTTTATTATATATGGCTCTTACTATTTTCAGGTATGTTTGTTCTATATCTAGGTGATTGAGGGTTTTTTATCAAGAAGGGAAACTGGATTTTATCAAAAAATTGTTTCTGCATCTATTGATATAATCATGTGGTTCTTGTTTTTACATCTGTTGATGTATTTAATTTCATTTACGGTCCTGTGGATGTCAAAACAGTCCTGCATTCCAGGGATGATGCCTACTTGGTCATGATGAATGATTACCGAGATGTGTTGTTGAATCCGATTTGCTAGAATCTTGTTGAGAATTTTTGCATCTATGTTCATCCAGGATATTGGCCTGTAGTTCTCTTTCTTTGTTGGATCATTACGCCATTTGAGAATCAGTGTGATGTTAGTTTCATAAAATGATTTGGGGAGAGTTCTGTCTCTCTTGATTGCCTGGAATACTTCATAGGATTGATATTAGTTCCTCCTTGTATGCTTTGTAGGTTCCACTGTATATCTGTCTAGTCCAGGCCTTTTTTTTTTTTTGTAGGTAGTTTTCTTATGACAGAGCCAATTTCCTGGGTAGTTTTTATTGGTCTAAAATCTGTCAAAAATTTCCTTGCAATGACAAAGGACTTTGGCAAAGTCTCAGGGTGCAAAATAAATGTGAGAAAACAGTTACATTCTTATACACTGAAAACAAACAGGCAGAGAACCAAATGAAAAGCACAATACCATTCACACTAGTCACACACACACACAAAATGAAATATCTTGGCATCTTCCTAACTAGAGAAGTAAACAGTCTTTACAACAAAAACTACAAAATACTGGTTCAAAAAAGTCAACGATGACACAAACAAATGGAAAAATATTTCATGTTCATGGATTGGCAAAATCAACATTGCTAAGATGTCCATTCTACCAAAGGCAAATTGCAGATTAAATGTCATATCCACTAAATTATTAATATAATTCTTCTCAGACCCCCCCAAAACAATACAACAAATCATTTGGAAACAAAAACACCATGAAAAGCTAAAACAATAATCAGCAAAATAAACAAAGTTGGAGGTATCACACTTCCAGATTTTAAATTTTAATGTGTCTACAATAATCAGAACATCCTGGTATTGTACAAGCACAGGCATATAGACCAATAGAACAAGGTAGAGATTCAGAAGCAAAACCTCAATTTCTCAACCAACTCATTTTTGACAAAGCCTTCAGCAACAACCACTGGAGAGAGGAGAACCTGTTCAGTAAATGGTGCTGGGAAAACTGGCTGACCACGTGCAGAAGAGTGAAACAGGACCCCTACCTATCACCATACACAAAAATTAACTCCAGATGTATCAAAGACCTAAATGTATTAAAGACCCCAAACTTTAAGAACCTTTAAAATGCAGGAGACACCCTCACAGAAATCAGAATAGGCAACCAATTTCTGGTCACAACCCCAAAAGTACATGCCATAAGAGATAAGATAGACAAATGGGACCTCACCCAAATGAAAAGCTTCTGCAAAGCAAAAAACAAACAACAAAACTATAAAGAGAGCATGTAGACAGCACACAGAATGGAAAAAAAAAATGACAACTACAAGGAACTCGAACGTGCCAAAAGGAAAAAAAAAACCAGCCCCATTAAAAAGTGGGCAAAAGACATGAATAGACACTTCTCAAAAGAAGACCTATGAGCATCCAACAGACACATGAAAAATTCCTCAGCCTTACTAATCATCAGAGGAATGCAAATCAAAACCACATTGAGATACCACCTAACTTCAGTAAGAGTGGCCACCAATAATAAAACAAAAAACAAATCCTGGTGAGAATATGGAGAAAAGGAAACCCTTCTATACTGTTGGTGGTAATGCATACTATTTCAACTTCTATGGAAAACAGTGTGGCGATTTCTTTCTTTTCTTTTCTTTTCTTTTTTTTTTTTTTTTTTGAGTTGGAGTCTCACTCTGTCACACAGATTGGAGTGCAGTGGCCGCTCCCGGCCACCGCAGCCTCGACCTGCCGGTCTCTGGCGATCCTTCAGCCTCAGCCTTCCACTTTAAGTAGCTGGGACTACAGGTGAGGGTTACCACGCCCAGCTAATTTTTTGATTTACTGTAGAGATGAGGTCTCTCCAAGTTGCCCAGGCAGGTCTCAAACCCACGGGCTCAGGCAATCCACTCACCTCAGCCTCCCAAAGCGTGGGATTACAGGCTGAGTCACCAAGCTGGGCTTGGTGTGGTGATTTCTAAAAGAACTAGAAATTGACCTCCCATTTGATCCAGCAAATCCTTCTTATAGGAATATACCCAGAGGAACTTGAATCACTCTACAAAAAAGACACCTGAACACATATGTTTATTGCAACACTATTTACAATAGCAAAAAAACATGAAACCAACCACGCTGCCCATTGAAACTGGACTAAATAAAAACGATTTGTTACATATACACAATGGAATATTACATAGTCATAAAGAAGAACAAAATTATGAACTTCACAGCAACTTGGATAGATTTAGAGTCTAAAATACTCAGTGATTTATCACAGAAACAAAGAACTGAGTACCATATGTTCTCACTCATAAGTGGACCCTGAACATTTAGCATTACTATAAGAAAGGGATTGACAGGAGCTGGAAACTGCCAGGGGAGCGGGGGAGTACATAACATTAATAAGGGTAACTGATCTCAAATCAGGCAATGTGGGGACTAAAGGTAGGTCCAAACTTTACCTCTATGATGATGACCACTTAATCCTGAACTGTGCCCCACTTCTTTAAAATAAAATAAATTAAAATAAATGAATAAATAAATAAATAAATAAAATCACCGGCAAAATGAACTTTTGGGGAGCATAGTAAACATGAATAAACTTTTAAAATAATGAATATATGCAGCATATAGAATATGTTGTTGAAAATAAAAAAGCAATAACACATTTTTTTCTAATCCCCAAGATTCTATTAGTCTATACTTTTTTACTTCCATTTTATCTTTAAACTTTCCCTGCACTCTTTTTCTTAATCTCTTTTCTCTTTTGTCTCTTTTCACTTCTTTCTTCTTGTGTGCACTCTCTGTGTCAGATTGTCTCTCCAAGAATATCTATATCTATTTAATTCTTTATGGCTGTCACCCTCTATCAGCATTTCCAATTCTGCCTCTCCTTTTACTCTGATGCTAAGGATGCCACTCTTATTCTTCTAGCCTTATTGAAGATTTGTCCTTGATATTCTCTCTCTTTCTCTAACATCCTCCACTACTTAGAATGTCAGTATTTTCAGACCCTATACACACAAAATTTGCTTGCCTCATGCCTACCTTTTCTCTATTTGTTCTTTTTTGTTTTTAGCCAAAAGACATCTCCTACTGGAAGCTTTATTTTATCTCCTGATTTCACTGTAGAAGACAATCTTTGGTAAGTGAGTAAAAATTTAATATGCATTTGTGTGGAATGAATTGCTTTTAGCATTTTTCTCATAGAACACATATTTATACATCTATACTAACAGCAAAATGGAATCCTTATCCTAACTATCTAGTCATTGACACATTTTTAAATGAATTTGTGTGAAAGAAAGAGAAAGAAGTACATTGGCAATACAAAGAAATTTTATAAATTTAGGCATGGAGGTGGAATATCATGATTACTTTTTTTTTTTTTAATTTACAAAACAAGATTCAAAATATAATTTTAAATGCCAGGGAATAAAATACCATTTGAATGGTTATCACTCATATATATTTTGCTTCTTACTCCTCTATTTGTCTCTATGTTATTCAGTGTTTCTCTTAAACCTTGTAGGTTATTGGATAAAGGTTATTTTTTTTAAAGTTTAACTGTCTAGTAAGTATTTATTTTTCAGTGCAATACAGATTTAGTTTTGATTAAAAATCGATTGCATTGCATTTTGAAAGATAGAAGAAATGTCAACTGTAACCTAATCTATTTTCTTTAGATATTTTTTTAGATAAAATAAATGCAAATTAAACTTTTGCTTTTCTGAGATACATAGTGAGGCAATATTTTCGGGGATCATTAGTGTTAATGTATTTTAATGTCACATTTATACATATGCAGGCCTAAAATTAAATATAAAACACTTATATTTCTAGATTTAATGTATAATTGTAACCCAAAATAACTTTTCAAATTAAAACAAATAGAAGTTTAAAAACATAAAAGTAATATCATGAAATCAATGAAACTTAGCTAAAACCATATTTTCAATGATGTATTTAATAGGTATTCTTATATCTTTGTTTTGTTTGTTGTCAGTATAATATTCTATTTTGAAAAATGATTACTCTTTTCTTGCTGAACAAAGAACTAGTTCTTAAGCAAACTTTTTATAAGGGCTTGTGTAAAGTAGATTAAAATACCTTGGGAAAATGCAATATAACAAATAAGTATTGCTTTCTAAAAACTTTTCAATGGTGATTATATTCACACATTATGGAATGCAATATGTTGGTACCTGTAAAGATGCAATCTACATAATATATCAAATCACACTGTGAACATGGTGAATTTCATTTGGAGAAAACACATTAAGGCTCTTGAGTCATCTTGGACAGGTTGAAGAAGAGGGCAGCAGAGATGCCTTCATTGGAGACAGAAGTGGGATGAATGAGTAAAGTGAGATTGTGATTTATAAGACGGCAACAAATGTTTAGTGGAATGCATATGCTATAGCATTAAGAAATTTTAGGAAAAATTTGAGGAAAGAGATGCAGTTGAAAAAATTAATCAGGTTAGCACTTGATGGGTCATGATTTTAATCTGAAATCAGGGACATGGCATAATTAGATCTTTGTTTTAGGCAGTGAAGCTGACTGGCAATATTGATGTCATTTGGGTGTTTGCTAATAAATACGAGTTGATGATAGCTTAATCCAGAGCACTACAAATCGAATAATTTGCTTGGTATAATGATGCTCATATTTTGTACCATATAATTATTTTGTAATCATTTTCTATGTTCTTATACTCCATAAAAAAGATATAAAATTATTCTATGGCTTAGTAGAACCTTATATAGTATAATTAGCCTGAAACAAACAGGATTTAACATTATATACAATTACTCTTTTTTTTCCCCAGTGAATTTAGGTGTTGACAATATAAATCTCCACTCAGCACTCATTGTAAGATAATTCAACACATTTGGAGTTTTGTATGCAAATATATGTTGTCAATCACAGTTGTCTAAAAATGGCAGAAAAATAGATTTCAAATGTATATATATTTTCTAATTTTCTAATTATGTCTTTTTTTTAACAAACAGATTAATTGCCTTCTTCCTTCATTCCTTGCTCTTGGTCTTGGTCTGATCTAAGAATTGTGCTTTAGAATTTTGATAATGAGAAAAGAAAAATACCAGAAAAGATACGGGATGTTAAAATAAATAGATGGGGAAGATTATCAAAAGGGCTTAATCATCCTACATGATAAAATAGTTTACATTTTGCATTGAGACATTAGACATGGTTGTTTGTTTTGTTATATACAAATTTATATAATTGTGTCATATGTTTCCATGTATAAACTATAATAAATTTATTTTTTAAAAAGGATAAATGTGTATTTGTTATGAAGGATTGAATAGAATTAATGTATGTTAAAAAATTCAAAGATGTTTGTCTTTCTTTATGGCTGCATAATATTCCATTGTGTATATGTACCACATTTTTTTAATCCAGTCGAGCTTCGATAGGCAGCATGGTTGGTTTCATGTTTTTGCTATCATGAATAGATCCACAGCAAACACGTGTGTACAGGTATCTTTTTCTTAGAATGACTTGAGTTCCTCTGGGTATATTCCCAATAGGGGGATTGCTGCGTCATATGAAAGGTCAATTTCTAGTTCTTTCAGAAATCGCTACACTGTTTTCCAAAGAGGGTGCACTAGTTTGCATTCTCACCAGCAGTGTAGAAGCATTCCTTTTTCTTCCCATCCTCACCAGCATCTGTTGCTATTTGTTTATTAATAATGGTTATTCTTACTGGGGTTAGGTGGTATCTCAATGTGGTTTTGATTTGTATTTCTCTGATGATTAGTGAGGCTAAGCACTTTTTCATGTGTCTGTTGGCTGCCTATATATCTTCTTTTGGGAAGTGTCTATTCATGTCTTTTGCCCACTTTTTAACGGGGCTTTCTTTTCCTTGTGGCATGTTTGAGTTCCTTGTAGATCCTAGACATTAGACCTTTGTCAGAAATACAGCTGGCAAATATATTTTTTCCCATTCTGTGGGCTGTCTACCCACTCTCTTGATGGTTACTTTTGCTTTGCAGAAGCTTGTCAGCTTGATGAGGTCCCACTGGTCTATCTTATCTCTTACGGTATGGGACTTCACAGCAACTTGGATGGATTTAAAGTATATCATCCTCAGTGATCTATCACAGAAACAAAGAAGAGAGTAACATATATTCTCACCCATAAGTGGACCTTGAGCAATTACCATAATATTATAAGAAAAGGATTGACAGTAGTGGGAAACTGCCAGGAGAGGGGGTTTGGCAGTTGAGGGAAATTGCCAGGGGAGGGAGGGGTACACCTCATCAACAAGGGTACACATGAATAATGAACATTTGTATACCTCACCCTGAATTGTACCCCACATCTTTAAAATAAAATTAAAAAAATAATAATGAAAAAAATTCAAAGATGAAACAAAGTTTCATATTTATTCTATCTTATTTTCTGCATTTATGAAAAATATTTTAAATCAACAGTTAATATCTGCATACAATATTGATTACAGCGTTGTATGAGAGAATAAAAACATTCTACTGTAGCAAAGAAAAATGTGAAAAAATTATTATTGTCCTTTTAATACTGCCAATTATTTTCTCTACATATATCTATCAAGTGGTGGTACGATTCTCACTATAGTGAATCTAATTTTCTTCACATAACTGAAGGTGCTTTTCAAACTGAGATAATAGTCTAGTACACTGAAGGCCAATGAAGATTTTATCCAATAAATTACTCCAAATCTGTAAATATAAGCAAGACACAAAGCAAAACCATCAGCATATTAAGATATTAACAATCACATTTGTACTTTGCTTACAAAAGTATTTACTGAACTTTGTGTTAGCAAACCCCATCACATTATTAAAATTTACTACAGCCAATTGTCATATGGATATAGATATTCCTGGACTAGAAAAGCTACTTATAACACCAAAGTAGTTGATTGTTTTAGTGTTTGATTTACTATGGCATGTAGCCAATCTGGTGAAGTGTAGAAGATGTAGCCATTAAAATTCACAGACCCCCCTCTCCATAGTGTAACGGGAAAGTCAACTCAGTACTTCTGCATTTGTCTAGGCTATGTCTCTTTACTTTCTACGTAAAACATGACTTACACTGCACTTGAAAAAGTAATCTTCAGAGTATCTGGTGACATTTAAAATAGGAGTTATGGCTCAAACTAGTGCTGGGCAGCAGTTTCAATAAAGAATGCAATATCCCTAAGTTTTGCAATGATTTTCAACATTCTCTAATAGGAAAGGTTTACTTTATTATTATTTGTTGCTCTTTAAGTCTTAGCAATTATAAATCTCTTGGTTATTTTAATCTACTAGGTCCTGCACTTAACAAACAATATGGCATTTGATGGTTCAGCCTTAACAGAATATATAATCCCATGTTGACATTCAGATTTATCTTAAAGTAGAAAATTAAAGTTTGGAAGCAACATATTTATTTATATAGAAGAAGTTTGATAGATACATGGCCCATATTTCTCTATTCAAGTTTTATCAGACAATTTGAGATTAGAAAAAACCTCAGTCTGATTTGAATTTTGTTGTTGCTGTCTCCAATCTTTATACAATGAATGAAAATAGTAATAGAGTATGCTGGGAAGAGGTTGGATAAAAATAAGACTTTATCTGTAGTTACTGTTATAATGCTAATTAGCAGGTCACCTTGGACAACCATTTCATCTATTTGTATCTTAGTTTCTGCATCTTTCTTAAAAGGAAATTATACTAGCTATTTTAGAAGGTTGTCTCCAGTTTTAAATTGCTAGGAATATTTTTTTACTTGATTCTATGATTCTATTTGATACTTTAATCATTGGTTTGGAAAGCATATTGTCACAGACTTGTGAAGGGAAATAGAAGAAAAATTTCAATAGAAATGACATTTTAGATGGATTCTTAATTTACCTGCTATTGGAAAATTTACTGGTTCTGAATTAATGTGTCCAATCATTAAAATACAGTATGACATTCTCTCTCAATTACTAATGAAAAGAAGTATTTCTTATAAGTCCTTTATGATCTCAAAGTCATATTGTCTAATGATTCTGTTGCAGTTATGTAGCAAATATTTTAGCCAGTGGAGATGGTAATTAATGATTCTGGTGTTCAGAATACAGCATTGAAAAGGGTCTTTGCTTCTTCCTGAAGTTTAGTGGTTTAGCACTACATTTCCCATTTATAAACATTAACACTGTGGATTCTGGATAATCTTAGGCAACACATGTATTAAATATCATTAAATATCATTGAAAAAAGAGAAAGAAAAAGAGACATAAATAAATATGCTCTTTTATTAATGTCCTTTATTCTCTCCTCTGCTTAATTTAAAAGTACAAGTCCCATTTGGAGCTAATATGTTTTTTATATTTCTCTACCACTTGTTAATCTCTTTTTAAACAAGATATCTCTTGGGGAAACAATATTTGGCAGCTAGTAATATTTTGCTGTCATTGAATTTTTTGTTATGATCATAGTCTATTCATGTAAAAGAATACTTATTTTTAATTTATGTAAATAATAAGGCTTAATTTAAAAATAAATGTACTTAATTAAAACATGAAAATACAATAGTACATAAAGTAAGGTGTAAAAATAGTCAACAATAGTATTCTTATGCAGAAATGGTATAAAATATTTGGTTGTGTTACATAAAATATATAATTTTGTAAACTACTAATTTTATGGAAAAGTTCAAACATTAAAATAAAGGAGATCTAAGAATAAAGCTTATCTCTTCTTTTCCACAGGTAACCTTGACCACAGTGTTGAAACTTTCTAAACTTGCTTCCCAGTAATAGAGATCAAGAGATCAGTGTTGCTGTGAGGATGAAATTATCTGGATTTTGGGGTGCTGAAAAATGTCAGTTTTTTCCCTAGATTACACAGGAATGGATGTGCTTTCCTTGGCTAACTGGAATGAATCAATATAGTGTAAGACAGAATAAACAGAGAACAATATAAAGTATAAAGGAATTACAACCTTAATTTATCCTTCTTTGGACAGCTCAATTATTTAGTCACAAATAAAAAAAGAAGTACATGGATAGAGAAGAAAGAACCAAAATAATAAAAAGTACATATTTAATAAGAGTATATTAATGGAGTTCTCCCTTATATACCACATTTTAAACAACAGAAACAATCAAGAATATTTGTGCATAGAAATAAATTTCACACCAATGTCTTGCTACTGTGGAGATTAAAAATGAGCATTATATAAATACTGTAGTATAAAGTTAATGTCGTAAGGAAAACAATAAGAATACCATGTTATGAGAGAGAAAAGTTTGGGGACATATAGCAAAACTTTATGATCAACAAATTTACAATATGTACCTGGATTAGTAAACACTGAAACCTGTTTTATAAACATTATGTTTTTAAACAGTGGATGTTAGATAATCTAAATGGTTGATTACAGATACCTTTATTTACCAAGGTTTTTTCTGATATAATATTGTAGTGGTGATTTAATTTATCTTCATTACTTCTATTAGAATATAGTCAAGAGGAAAGAAAGGCGATTAATGCAATGACTTTCATGAGGTTTGCTGCAAATTTTGGAATTGCTTTCATTTATCAAAGCTTGTTTCATATTATTAGAGCCAGTCACACTATATATGTTGTTTTCTTTGTTAAATTTTAAATAACTTTGTCATCATAATTAATAATCTTTGAATATACTTTTTTTGTTTTTATATCTAAGTTTAAATTATCATTTGGTCTTCCATTATAGAGATGTTTAAGAAGAGAAATAATACATTGGCTCATAAAAGGCATCTGGGTCTGGTGCTAACCTTTGCATATCCAGAAACTCAACTGATAAGTCTCTGAGGGACTAAGAGAACTAATGAAACCTATAAAACCTAATTGACAAATAAGAATGTCAATTTATTAACTTAAAATAGAAGTACATTCACAGCACGCTAAAGACCCCTGGGAAGTGTCATTCTTTGAAAAGTAAGAAAAAAATGAGTATATTACTTATGTCAAAATTGGTACAAGAATATATAAAGTTATAAAGCATCAGATAGGTAGAATAATTTGTGGGAATATACTATTAGCATAATTTCTATAGTCAATAATTATGTATTTCATATTTGAAAACTCCTAAGACAATAGATTTTAATGTTCTCAACACAAAAAAGATAACCATTTGAGATGACAGATATGTTAGTTAGCTTGATTCAATCATTGCATAGAATACATATATCAAAATATCACATTATACCCCATAAATATACACAACTATTATTTGCAAACTAAAAATAAATAATTAGTTAAAAATGAATGTTTTATATTATGATACACTCAGGCACATTCACTGAAACAATTTTATGGTTTTAGTAACAGTACATTTTTAAAATAAATCACTTATAAAAACAGTTCACCTAAAGCATTGTAAACTAGTATTTTTTGTTTGAACTTTTTAAAGTGACCCTATCAAAAATTTATTCTTGAAACTTGAAGAAATAAACTATGTGGAATCTACACATGACCTAGGTTTAATACATTGTGAGTAGATTACTATTTCAAATTGGATTTTATTGTTATTAATGTGTTTGGAATATTGCAGATTTGGGGCATGTGTTTCTGTTCAGTAAAATGATATATATGTGATATCACATGAAATCTAAATCTTATTAAATACAAAGCCTACAATATGTTATTGGAGTACTAAAGTCAAAAGCTCCCTGTGAAAGCATGTTACTTATATGTAATTATTTTTTACTGTAGACAGCCTTTCATACTGAGTTTCTTTAAATTCTTAAAAATCTGAATAGTATATAAAGCATAATTTATGAGTAAATATTGTTTTGTAATTTTTAGTTATCTAACAAACACAACTGAAAAACTCAAGCTCCAGTTTTTCACAGTTGATTTTATGTCGCTGTTGCTCTATACATGAAGCCAGTCATATGACAGAACCAGTTATGCACAGTGGGTTGGAAAAAGAAATCAAGAGAGAAAGAAAGATTTTTAAAAAATCTTCAGCATAATTAGGAAACCATATGTTTTCCCTCTGCCCTATTTTTTCTCACACTTTAAAATATTCTCCTGAGTTCAATTATACTCACCTAGGCTCACAGCAGGTTGAATTTGAAGAACATTTATAAAAAGAGAATGAGCTTCATCCAAATCCCATAGCACTGAAAGATAAAAAAGTTAGCCAAGAAATACTGATATAGTTGGAGTTATTTTTTTTTTAAAAGATAGGTTTTGTTTAACTAGATAAATGCTTTATTTTTAAATGTTATATTCTAAGATTCAAAATAACATGTTTAAAAAAAGAATCAAATGTTAATACATTAAAATTCAACTTTTTAGCACCAATTAATCCTTAAATACAAATAGCTTCACTACATATAAAATATTGAGATTGTGGCATATACGATTTGATCAAAATATAGATCTTCCTTGTAAAAAAGAGATTATATAAAATATTTAACACTAACAACGAAATATACAGAATATTGCTAACAACAAAGAATTTTGACATGGCAAGTCTTTTCAGAACGATTTCAGAATTTGTTTGCAATTTAAATGAAAATACATGCTGTTCACTCAGGGAGAACATTATTTTTTGCGATGTACATCTTTTTAGTTACTATAAATTCTCTAACTCCAAATGTAATCTTCCAATAAATTTCAATCCTGTATTTCTAACTATGCATTTAATGTTTCCACTCAAATGCTTGGTTGAATTCTCAGACTTCAGATGTTCAAAAAGGAAGTGATCTTGTAGGTCAATGTAGTTATCCTGTCATATAAAACCTTTAGTTATTAATCAAGTTATAATACAACATGTTGATAACTATTTCTGTTATCCACATTTCTCAGCATTGGAGATTTCTTCTATGTTCTACAAATCTCTAGTCATGAAATATTAAATTTTTGCTTTACACTTTTATAAATTACACTAACTTAATTACACTTGTGTAAGCTATTTGGGTTGGTTTTTTTATTTTTTTTTGAGACATGGTCTCACTCTGTCAAGTTGGAGTGTGGATCATAGCTCATGCAGTCTCAAACTCCTGGTGTTAAGCAATGTTTCCACCTCAGCCTCCTGAGTAGTTGGGACTACAGACGCACACCACCACACTCAACTAATGTTTATATTTTATGTAGAGACTAGGTCTTGCTATATTGCTCAGGCTCATCTCAAACTTCTGACCCCAGTCATTCCTCCCATTTTGCCCTTCCAAGTTCTGGGATTACTAGAGTGAACTACCATGCCAAGTCACTGTTGTAATATTTTACGTGCCAGACTAAGTTGTTCATCGTGTTTCCAGTCTCTTTATGTCTTACTCAATGTTCCTCATAATTTTTTTTCCGGCATATGACATTTTAAAAATATGGGTTAAAATTAAATTCTCCAAGCCACCAGTTAAAGACTTTTAAAATGTCTATAATTCTCATGCTATTAATAGCGTAACATATTTTTCTCATGTCTTAAATGAGCTGCATACCTGAGCAAGTATTTTCTTTTTATTATCGCCCCCCTCCTCATCTGCAAGAACAGTCCTGTGCTACCTCTTTCACCCACTTTTTATTCTATTCCCACCCTCGTTATTATAAAAGCCTTTGGTCATGCTACTCTCTTCTTCTTTTTCTTTCCCTTAAACTATAAAATCACAACTATTCTTCAAAGTCAAATCAGATCCTTTTCTTTTTCAAAAGGTTTTCCTATTTCACCTGTTTACTCCTGCATTCATTTGTTCATGCTAGCAATAAGTATTCAGTGTGTAACTCTGTTCAGGTGCCTGGATAAACTCAAACTGGCATGTCACTGTCTCTGGTCTTTGTGTATTAAAATCTTTTTCCAAATTATTTTGTCCACACATATTCATTTCTGCTGAACACCACTGTACATATTCTATAGTTTAGGAGTTTTATTTTATCTCACTTGTTAATGATTTCAAATTCTTTTAAAAGCTTGGAATCTAGATGTTGGAAGAGACCATGTGACTTACATCTTTTATACACACAGAAAGGCCCTGAGCCTACTGTACTGCAAATACATAGGAGTGTCATGAATGTTTTTCAATTAATTATTTAACTAGAGTACCAAAAAGTGATTTTTATAATAGTTTTGTCTATAAGTTTCAATAATGGTCTAGTAAAGTCCTGATGTGTTAGCTCAAATATTAGTGCCCCCCCTTGTAAAAATAAGTTTAAGATTTCAGAGATAAACAATGACTCTAGTTTAAAAGTACAATTCAATACAGCTATTACAGCAAAATTCCAGTTGTGGCAAAGTAAACATCTTAGAGAGTCTTCTTAGTACAACCTCCTCACCTCCTCCCACCATTCTCCAGTTTTAAATTCAAAAAGTGAAAAGCAGCCTTCAAGTCAATTTCCTTAAGTATCAAATAATTTGTATTTTGCAAAAATGATTATTGCAGAGAGAGATGGAAAAAAATATTTCTGCTATCAAAGTCTCTCCAGGGACTGGTTAGAGAAACTGAAGATCTTAACAGATGTTTTAAGCTATCTAGTTAGCTAGGGCTATGATGCAAATAATTGTTACTGCCATTATCTTTGAAACCAGATGTCTGATGTCCCTATGAGACACAACAAAATAATAATGATAATGGTATAGATGATTTTCAAGACTATTGCTGAGTTACAACTTAATATTGATTTTGTCACTATGATGGCTGACAGGCACACCAAAATGTTGAGACCAGAAATACTATTTTTTTCTAAATTTTACTGGAACATCATTTACAATTAAGACCTAGTTTATTATTAGTAATGACTTTTACTGTCACAATATGCTAATAAGATTACAGAAAAAGGAATAGGAAAACAAGTGTCTCTCCAGAAAATCTCTGTCAACTGATTTGAGCTTGAAAAGCTGTTAAATTAATTGCATGATTTGTTTACTCAACATTTTATCTGTGCCTGGCAATATTTTTGTTACTCTGATTTTTGTGGCAAAGCTCAAAAAAAGAATAAGGTTTTTAGTAGGATTTCTTCAAGGCCTCAATTCATTTTGAACATGGCACACTGCCTTTTTGTCAGTATAACTGGCCAGAATTTAACAGAACAGGTTTACCTGCCAAAAGACAAAGATATCTAATGGCATACAGACCTTTGAAAATTCTTAACTAATAAAATACTATCAAATGAAGTCAATCAGAAGATGGACCTGCATTTTAAAGTCTGTAAATAAGACATCACTTTGTTTCACATAATATATTTAATTATAATTTGATATATGTGGATTCAATTTTGTTGGTTTGGAAATTACTATTTTAAATATGTAAGATTTAAAAGAAAGCAATAAAGGTAAATAGTCATCACATAATCAACCCACTGTATAAGGTTACTTTTTTTCACTCTCTTTTATTTTTCTTTAAAGGCCAACTGCTACCTACTGTATCTCACTTGGATATGTCTGTAGTCATGGAAGCTCGACTATCCTATGCTCATGTGCAAATGAATCTTGAGGACTCATTTGGAGGTTCTAGCAGGGGAAAGCTACTACTCATATACTGTATTCTTGATCGAAGAATGGTCTTCCTAGTCAGGGAAGGTTTTCCTACACATGGAACAGGGAGGAGGAAAGGGGAGACCCGCCTAGTGCACCAGGTCAACTGAATCAAAACTGGCGAAAAATAGGGTGACAGGGTTTGTAGGCAGATTACCCTCATTTGTAAAACTATGCTTTAAAGTGTCATCTTAGCCGGACTCGGTGGCTCAGCCTGTAATCCCACGCCTTTGGGAGGCTGAGTAGATTGCCTGAGCCCGTGGGTTCGAGACCCGCCTGGGCAACTTGGTGAGACCTCATCTCTACAATAAATCAAAAAAATTAGCTGGGCATAGTAGTGTGCACCTGTAGTTCCAGCTACTTGGAAGGCTGAGGCGGAAGGATTGCTGGAGCCCAGCAGGTCGAGGCTGCGGTGGCCGGGAGCGGCCGCTGCACTCCAGTCTGGGTGACGGAGTGAGACTCCAACTCAAAAAAAAAAAAAAAGTGTCATCTTGTAAATAAAGCTTGTCATTTACAAAATTATTTTTAAATTATTTAAAATAAAAGACATATGAAGAAAATACTGGTAATATATCAAAAGTATAGCAAACAAGTATACCTCCTGTAGATTTTAAATAATAATCATGGAGAGTACACAATATGAAAACTCAAATATATAGATAGAAATTCAGAATTTCAAGAAAAAATTCAAGGAGACCCTCAAAAAATCCAAATTGATCTTTTGGACGGTGGGCCCCTTGTAGTACACTCAGAATTTGTTCCTCTGATTCAAACAGTCAACTAGTTTTTACCTAGAAGTTTTGAGAAGATTGCATCACAATTGTGGAAAAAAACATTCCAAGTTGTGGTGAACAGGTGACTGTTTCTTTCATCATGACAATGCAACTGTCCACACTATGTTCAGTGTTCAGCAGTTTTTCACCAACACAGCATGACCCCTGTGCCCCCCCTTTTCTATTCACCCAATCTCACATCACGTGATTTCTTTTCTTTTCTTTCTTTCTTTTTTTTGTTTTTTTTTTTGTCTTCCTCAGGTTTAAAAAAAGTCCTCAAAGGGAAACATTTCGTCGATGTGGAAAAGGTGAAACAAAAAACGGCTAAGCACTAAAAGGCATCAAAGTTGGCAAGTTCAAAAACTGTATGGAACAATGGAAAAAGCATCTCAATAGATGCATTGCATCAAATGGAGACTGCTTAAAGGTGACTGAAGTTTAGACATGTAAGAATAAATACATATTTTTTTATAAATAAATTCCAGTTATTTTTGATTTCCCCTAGTATAAATCACATAAAGTATCCTATAATTAATCAACTTATAATAAAACATGTTGACAAGTATTTCTGCCTCTTCTTGAACATCTTCATTGACAGAGAATTCATTATCTCCTTAGAAAATCTATTCTATCTGTGGACTACTACAATTACTGGAAGGTTTTTTTTAATGTATATTATTTGCAACATAAAAAAAAATAACCTCTCAGGTTTTTTCCTACCCAAGAAACAACTCTATCTATAGTCGTTCTTGTGTATCCACTTTCAGATTTCATCTAGTGAGTGTTGCAATTGTCAGAATGTATTTGCAAAAAATACATGGTTAAAAAAACAATCTAATTACAAGTCAAAATCTATCTCACTTGAAGTCAGGGGTGATCACAATCTGCAGATTAAAACTATACCAATAAGTTACTATGCAACAAACCAGCATCAATTACCTTCCTAGTAATGTGATATAAATGGCTGCCATAGAGAAGGAAAGGTCCTACCTTAGTGCTCAAGAAACTGGGCTTCAGTTCTATTTCTATCATTTGTTTTCTTCTTAGTCACTGGCTAATAATGTGACTTTGGACAAGTAACTTCATTTCTTTGAAACTTGGTTTTCTCACTTAAAAACAGGTAGCCAACATTACTTTTATGATGACAATAGTGTGCTAATCATAATAAAAGTTGCCTAATGTTACTAATACAAAACATTTGAAAATAGAAATGCTTGTTTTGCCATATTGTAGAATCTAAGGTTAGTTTTCAACATACTTATTCATGAATACATATGTTTTTAAAGAAATAATTATGTAATTGAGACACAGTGATGGAGTAATGCTCTCTAAATATCTTAGAGACCATTTTATTTAAGTATCTATTCCACAGCAAGGACTTAGTAAGATTAAAGACCAATTGTAACTTAGTATTAAGCATGATACAGTAGTAAAAAAAAAATTAAAAGAAATATATATATACAGATATATATATATATATATATATAAAGTCAGAACACTTAGGTTCTTCTCTCAGACCTGCCAATTACCAACCAAATTACTTTGGTTCTATTAAACTTGGTCTTAGGAATAGAAGAGTTAACAAAAAAAGTTCAAAGGAAAATGGGAATATTTAGTTTATAATAAAGTGTTATCTAATAGATTATTTTTAAAAACTCAAGGGGATTTTGCTTTTTCTTAGACTAGCCCTATCTGAAATAAACTTATATTGCCATTATGGTTGTAAACATTTATTAACTGATCATAATTATACATAAAGCACACACACCCCAATAACGATATAAAAATATATCTTTATATATTGCTCTACTATATTACTGGAATATATATCTATACAGATATATGTACTTAGCCTAGCCTCCCTTAAACATACTAAGAACCCTTAGAGTAGCCAATAGTTCCACAAAATAATCTCTCCTCACAATACACTCTTGAGTAACAGTTGTTTACCCTGGTCATCTGTGGTTGACTGGGACCTGTGGTTCTGCTGTCACTATCCAGCAATGGGAAAGAGTATCATAGCACACTCTGCTGAATATGTAAAGTTTTCACACAATTATGCACTCAAAAAAATTGTAACTCAAGCCATCATAAGTAGGGGATTGTCTGTATACATATAACCCTACATTATATTACATGTATTCAAGTTGAATAATCTAAATAATAAAATATATCAAATAATGAAATAATTAATCTCATTAGTATATTTTTAATAGAAATATGTGACACACTTAATGGAAATCACCACAACTCAAGAAAGTCCTGGAACCACACAAAGTGAAAAGAATAAGTTATATACTCATTTGAATGATAATATGGGAGGAGAGGGTGTCTGTGTATCTATAAGGAGGATTTAGTTGGGTCTGTGTCTGATGCTTTTTTGCTCAGTCATAATATAGCATCTCTAAACATGTACATACAATGCCTCAATCTACAAAATGAGTTATGATTACTTTTCTTAAATGTATTTAAGAATAAAACCTCCTGGCAGCTGTTGTCATGCTGGTGTGAAGTTTCTCAGGAGCCTCCAAGAAATGAAGTAGTTAATTTGATAAAAATCTGTTCTGAGAGTATTTAATATATTTATGCATCCTAATTTAATTCCCAAACCACTCAAAACAAAACCTCAGTGCTTTTTCCCACAAGACATGAACATATAATATTTTAAAACACATAGTGATGTTATAGCTTCTTCAATTAGGAAGCATCTTGATTCTAATAAATGGTAGAAGGGAAAGGCTTTGCCCGTTGGATATTTTCCAAACTCATTTATACTCAATTAAGAACTTTATTTTTAATCTACAGAACCATTCAAATCAGTAATTAGAAAGCACGGCTGGAAAAAAAAAAAAAGCTCACTTGCATATTGCTGTGAGAATAACAAGAAAGGAAAGAGCCATTTTCTTTTTCCAGCTGGGTTGCCATCTCTTCTACCTACATTAGAACATATTGAACAGAAATGAGCCATCAGAATCTGCTAATACATATAACATTAAAACACTTATAATAAGAAAACACAGTTGCTGTTTGCCACTATGGAACAATAAGGAAAACCTATTATATTAAGAAGGATATGCAAAATACATGTATTATGAATGCTCTTTTCTACCACAATTTAATTATATGGGAAAATAAAGCAAATATCTTTTTCAGTATGTTTGATTCCTCAAAAACTGCCAGAGCAGAGTAAAACAATATCAGTCTTTCAGTTTAGAATCTTCAGAAAGCCATACACTAAAGAGTTGGAATTGCCATCTTTGTGGAAATTTGACTTAAGTACCATATTCTGAATTTTTGTTCAAATTATAGACATTCTATATGCTATTACTCATCTTTCATAGGACTCTTTCTATGGAACAGTATCATTAACAAGTTTTTTTTTTAAATGCAATAAAAAAATTGGAAGACTATACACATATAGTTGAGTATTCTCTGATGTCAACTCTTTGACATTTGATGTGATTTTCTTGGTTGTTAAATAGCTAGAGCCAAATAAAGTAGCTTCTTCTTCTGCTCAACATTTATGTGCTCATTTGGACTGAAGCTCTTTAAAAAAAAGAGTCATATAGTGGTGTTGTGAAAATTTCATCTTCAATTCTTTTCACAACAAATAAACTTGAAGCAAAATGGATCACAAAGTTATGTAAACATATGTAAAACTACGGTTGACAGAATAAGGAAGTAAAACTTGATCTGTTTTCAATGATGACTTGTGAAAATAAGCTATAAATAAGGTATTTATGGCTGACATGTTCACTGAAATAATTGAAAAGAATTTTCTAGTTAAAGTCAAATGCACTTCAGTACATTCCGCTAAAACCAACGTAAACAAATATTAAGTGTGTGCTCATCTACTATGCAATTACGCATGATTCTGTGAGTAGTAAAATGCTAATGCTTAGGACTTCTGTTTTCAAAATAATAGTGAAATTGATGTAATTCTGAGTTTCTTCTGAACACAAGTTTTGTAGATTTTACATAGCAGCTCAGATTTATCCTGCTTCTAAATTGTTCCATGTGAGGCACACCAGAGGCCCTCAGGACACTTCTCCCAGGACTGTGTTCATAGGGCTCGACTGTGCCACTCCACGAGGATTTTTGGCAAGATGGTGACAGGGCAATTTGGTCTGTGAGACCCTCCATGAAAGAGAACACCCTTAAAGACTCTCGCTCTCCCCTGGGGGCTGCGGCGCTCACCGTTGCCAGTCTGCTCTTCTCACTGCTCGGCTGTGGTGCTGCCGCTGCTGCCACTGCCACTGCCATCACCTCCGCTCCCACCTGAGGTGAGCCACGGCTCCTGGACAGTGAAGCCACCCCCAAGCACCACACTATTGAAGCTGCTGCCACTACTGCCACTGCCATACCCCACTCCTCACCTGGAGCCTAGCTTGTGGAGCTCCTCCAACACACCACTGAAGTAGAGACTGCCACCGCTGCCACTATTGCCTGCTCCCTCCTGCACTGGGTGGCCCCTGACTCCCACCCAGCTGGGAGGAATAGCCCAGTGCTATGCTGGCCTGCATTGCCTGGCAGTCTGGGGCTGTAGAAGAAAAAGAGATCAGCTGGAGCCTTGAGACCAGCTCCACCCAGCTTGGCCATCTCCCAGTTTGGGATCCAAGTTTACTGACTTTATTCTATTCTATTTTTTTTTTTTTCTTTAGCGTCCATGTTTGTATAGGGGAATAGCACACCAATAAGGAGGTTGTTTAGTTTGTACGTCTGTATGATTGTATGTTTTAGTTTTTTCATATGTTTTTTATTGTTTATTTTATTTTATTTTTACTCATATCTATCTTTGTGTTTCTTTTCATTTGTTAGTCAGTACATCTGTCTGTTATCCCTCTTACTCTTCTCTCTCTCCACCTTCCTCTTCCCCCCACTCCCTTTTCCATTCTTTTCCCTTTTCTTACCTTGTTTTGCTTTCAGGGAGTAAATCTATAACCCCATTGCATGAACAGATTGCAAGGCAGTGGAAAGTGGGTTTCAGATTATCCATGCACCTGTTAGTGGATACTGGAATCTGCAGATAGATTTTAAATTGCAGCTCCCCTCTCAATTAAATCTCAGAACTGCAAAAGGGATCACTCCCAACCTCAAGTCCAGCTCCAGAATTGAACAAAGCCAGAGGATATACATAAGGAAGAATAGGAGATTGAACAAATAGAAGTAAAAGCAAGTCCTCCACTCCTGAACAACAGAATTAAAGAAGATGGGGGAGGGGAGGAAAAAGTGAGAGGAAAATCTACAAAAATGAAGAAATACTAAAAGAAGAATATAGGTCTCACACAGACCCCTGGGAGGTCAGACACTGAAAAAACAGACTGTGGAACACAGTGAAGGGCCCCCAGAATGACTGGTCACATACAACAAACCCAGATATCAAGACATTAATAGAAAGAATAAAAAGAATTGAGGAGAGATAAGAGGAAAATAGGAAGGAGCTGATAACTGAAATAACAGCAGTAAAGAATACTGTGATTAGCCGGGCTTGGTGACTCAGCCTGTAATCCTGTGCATTGGGAGGCTGAGGTGAGTGGATTGCCTGAGCCCGTGCATTTGAGACCTGCCTGGGCAACTTGAGACCTCATCTCTACAATAAATCAAAAAATTAGCCGGTTGTGGTAGCATGCCCCTGTAGTTCCAGCTACTTGGAAGACTGAGGCAGAAGGATCACCAGAGCCCAGGAGGTCAAGGCTGTGGTGGCTGGGAGTGGCCACTGCACTCCAGACTGGTGACAGTGTGAGATTTCAACTAAAATAAATAAATAAATAAATAAATAAATACTGTGATTGAAATAAATAACAAACTAATAAGCATGGAAAGCAGAATTAGCCAGCAGAAGAAACAATCTCAGAGCTTGAAGACCAAAATACAGAACTAACCCAAACTGTCAAAAACATAGAAAAGAAGCTTAAAAAGACAGAACATAACCTTCAAAAGATGAGCAATTACTGCAAGAGGTTGAACCTAAGAGTAATTGGACTTCCTGAGGCAGAAAGAGAGACAGAGACCACACTGGAACAAATATTCCATGTAATTATTCAAGAAAACTTCCCTCATCTCATCATTGATGCAAAAATTCAAACACAAGAGATTCAGAGAACCCCTGCAAGTCAACAAATGAGAAGACCAACTCCCAGACACATAATAATTTGCCTAAACAAAGTAGGTATAAAAGAAAAAACCCTAAAGGCAGCAAGAGAAAAAGGTCAGACTACCTACCAGGGAAGACTAATTAGAATAACAGAGTTATCAACAGAAACACTTCAGGCTACGAGAGCTTGGAGCCCAATCTTCAAAGTTCCCAAAGATAAACAACTTCAACCAAGAATAACCTGCCCAGCCAATCTAAGCTTCACCAGACATCCAATCCCTAAGAATTTATGCTGCCTCAGACCAACTCTACAAGAAACACTTAAGAACATATTAAGCACAAAAGAAAAGGAGAAAAGAATGACAATGTTCTTCACAAGAGTATAGGAAAAAGATGGAAAACACACATGAATCAACTCAAAAACAAAGGAAAGACAACAAATAAACAGAAATAACAACTCTATAAGAACCTCATGACAGGAATAAACTCCTACATTTCCTCAATTAGCCTGAATGTGAATGGAATAAATGCACCACTGAAAAGACACAGAATGGTGGACTGGATAAGAAACCATGACCACATTATTTGTTGCATCCAGGAGACTCATCTCACTACAAGGGATGCACACAGACTCAAAGTTAAAGGATTGAAAATGAGTTTTCAGGCAAGTGGATCACAAAAGAAGTCAGGAGTTGCAATCTTAATATCAGACAAAACAAGTTTTAAGCTATTAAAAATTTTAAAAGATGCATAAGGATACTACATAATGATAAAAGTTTCAATCCATCAACAAGAAATATTCATCCTGCACCTAACACAGGAGCACCAGCATTTATAAAACAACTAGTAAATAAACTAAAAAAAGATATTGACTCTAACACTATTATAGCAGGGGACTTCAATATCTCATTGACAGCCCTAGATAGATCATCAAGGCAAAAGGTCATCAAGGAGATCTAGAACCTAAACTTGAAAATTGACCAGAAGGACTTAGGAGATACCTACAGATTATTTCACCCAACAACCACAGAATACACATTCTACTCATCACCACATGGAACATACTTCAAGATCGATCACATCCTTGACCATAAATCAAGCATAAAAAGTCCCATAAGGTTGAAATCTTGCCATGTACATTCTCAGACCACAGTAGAACAAAAATAAATATCAAAATCAGCATTTTCCCAAAGCCCACAAAGACAAGGACACTAAACAGAATGATGCTGAACAATGATTGAGTCAACACTGAAATCAAAGAAGAAATTGAAAGATTCCTGGAAACAAATGAAAATGAAAAAAATATCTTACCAAAACCTCTGGGATGCCATGAAATCAGTTCTAAGAGAGGAATTTATATCTCTAAGAGCACACATCAAGAAAATGGAAAGATCACAAGTGGAGAGCCTAACAAATCACCTAAGGGAGCTGGAAAAAGAAGACCACCAAAACCCCAACTATAGCAGAAGAATTGAAGTCACAAAAATAAGACCCCAAATACGGGACATGGAAGACAAAAATATTACAGAAAACATCAACAAAACAAAAAGTTGGACTTTCTGACATTGCATAACCTTTCCAAGTTAAAACAAGAAGACACTGAGACACTAAATAAACCAATAACAACCCAGAAAAATGACTCTGTCATACGAAAGCTACCTATTAAAAAAAAGTCCTGGACTGGATGGCTTTCCAGCAAAACATACAAGGATGAGCTGATACCAATCCTATTGAAAGTATTCCAGTCAATTGAGAAAGATGGAATTCTCCCCAAATCATTTTATGAAACTAACATTACACTGATATCCAAACTAGGTAAAGATCCAACAAAGAAAGAGAACTACAGGCCAATATCCCTTAGGAACATAGAAGCAAAAATCCTCAACAAGATTCTAGAAAATCGGATCCAAAAATACATCTCAAAAATTATCTGCCATGACCAAGTAGGCTTCATCCCCAGGATGCAGGGCTGGCTCAACATTCCCAAGACCATAAATGTCATTAAATACATCAACAAATGTAAAAACAATAACCACATGATTATCTCATTAGATGCAAAAAAAAAAAAAAGCTTTTGATAAATCCCAGCATCCCTTCTTGATAAAAACCCTCAAACACCTAGGTATAGAAGAAACATACCTCAAAATAGTAAGTGCCATCTATGAGAAACTCACAGCAAACATATTGATAAATAGACAGAAACTAGAATCATTTCCCCTGAAAATTGGAGCAAGAAAAGGCTGCTGATTCTCATCCCTCTTGTTAAATATTGTGTTGGAATTAGACAAGAGAAGGACATGAGGGGTATCCAAATAGGAAAACAGGAAGTCAAGTTATCCCTCTTTGCTGATGATATGATCCTATTCCTTGAAAATCCAAAAGATTCAGTCAAAAACCTGCTTGCACTGATAAAGGACTTTGGCAAAGTCTCAGGGTACAAAATAAATGTGCAAAAGACAGTTGATTTCCTATACACCAACAACAAGCAGGCAGAGATCCAAATAAAAAGCACAATCCCATTCACAATAGCCACTCCAAAAAAAAAAAAAAAGAAAAGAAAAGAAAAAGAAATACTTTGGCATCTTCCTAACCAGAGAAGTGAAAGACCTTTACAATGAAAATTACAAAACACTGCTTAAAGAAATTCAAGAAGACACAAACAAATGGAAAAATATTCCATGTTCATGGATAGGAAGAATCAATATTGTTAAGATGTCTATCCTACCAAAGGGAATCTACAGATTCAGCGCAATACCCATTAAGTTACCAACATCATTCTTCTCAGACCTGGAAATGACAATACAGAAATTAATATGGAAACATAAATAACAATGAATAGCCAAAATAATCCTTAGCAAACGAAACAAAGAAGGAGGTATCATGCTTCCAGACTTCAAACTTTCCTATAAGGCTACAGTAACCAAACAGCCTGGTATTGGTACAAGAACAGGCACATAGACCAATGGAACAGGAAAGAGATTCTGGAAGCAAAGCCTCAATTCTTCAACCAATTCATCTTTGACAAAGCCTCCAACAACAACCACTGGAGAGAGGAGAACCTATTCAGTAAATGGTGCTGGGAAAACTGGCTAACCACATGCAGAAGATTGAAACAGTACCCCTACCTATCACCATACATAAAAATTCACTCCAAATGGATCATAGACCTAAATGTAAAACCTCAAACTGTAAGAATCTTAGAAAGTGCAGGAGACACCCCTTATGGAAATTGGAACTGGGAAGCAATTCCTATTCAGAACCCTAAAGGCCAATACCTTAAGAAATAAAACAGACAAGTGGAACCTCAACAAATTAACGAGCTTCTGCAAAGCAAAAGAAACCATCAAGAGAGCAGGAAGACAGCCCACAGAATGGAAAAAAATATGTGCCAAATGTTTATCTGACAAAGGCCTAACATCTAGGATCTACAAGGAACTCAAATGCACTGAAGAGAAAAAAAAGGCTGCCCTTTAAGAAGTGGACAAAAGACATGAATAGACACTTCTCAAATGAAGATATATGGACAGCCAACAGACACATGAAAAAGTGCTCAGTCTCACTCATCATCAGAGAAATTCAAATCAAAACCACATTGAGATACCACCTAACCCCTGTAAGAATGGCCATCATTAATAAAACAAACAACAACAGATGCTGGTGAGGATGAGGAGAAAAAGGAATGCTTCTACACTGCTGGTGGTAATGCAAACTAGTGCAACCTCTTTGGACGCAGTGTGGCGATTCCTGAAATAACTAGAAACTGACTTTCAACATGACCCAGCAATTCCCCTATTGGGAATATACCCGGAGGAACTCAAATCATTCTACAAAAAAGATACCTGCACACGTATGTTGTTGCAGCTGTATTCACAATAGCAAAAACACAGAACCAACCGTGTTGCCCATTGAAGCTGGCCTGGTCTAACGAAAATGTGGTGCATATACACAATGGAATATTATGCAGACATAAAGAAAGCAAATATATGGACTTTGCAGCAACTTGGATGAATTTGGAGTCAATCATACTCAGTAATTTATCACAGAAACAAAGAACAGAGTTCTATATGTTCTTATTCATAAATGAACCTTGAAGAATTATAATGCTGTGAGAAAGAGATTGACAGTAGTGGGAAACTCTCAGGGGAGGGGTGGGATTGGCAGTTGAGGGAAACTGCTGGGGGGGGCATACCTTATCAACAAGGGTACCTGCATAACCAATGTTTATATACCTAACCCTGAAATATGCCCCACATCTTTATAATAAAAAGTCAAAAATAAAATAGAATAAAATAAATTGTTCCATGTTAATGCAAATAGTTAGTCAATAAGATTTTTATAAATTATTCTATAAATTTTTCTAATTTATATAATATCCTAAATCTATCTAGAGTGTTAAAAAAATTTTAAAAACTCCAAATTTTCACAGTTGTTCCATTATCACTTCAGTTTGCTGAAATCCTTTGAACTGAAAATATTTTGGTTTGAGTCAAATGTGGCAATTGATCAAAATACAGCTCTTGAATGTAAGCCATAAATCAAGGGGCAAAATGATCCAATAATGACAGCTTTTTTCTTTTGATATTCTTTTGATGTCCTTTAGTGTTGTACTGGAATGATTAACTGGAGTGATCTAGGCTGATTACTTGTGCGTGTGTGTGCTTGTGTGTTTTCTAAAAAGATATTTTGAACAAAACTTCTTGCTTCTTTCTAGCAAGTGCATAAATGTTTAAAAAAGTATTTTAAATCTGTGAAAATTATCTGACATCTAGTCAAATCAATTTTCAACCTATGTACTCTATTATACATTCATAAAAAGGATTCCCTTTTTTCTACCTGTACTGCATTAACAATGATCAAGTAAAAAGTCTTGTTTTGTTTTGTTTTTATTTCTGCTTTGATTGGAGGAATTAAGTTTTCATGTAGATAAGTCAAAGATGTTGTAGCTTTATCTTGGTATCCCAAAGAATATTGCTTTCAGTTCTATCAGAAATGATTTGTTTTGTTGTGTAAAAACTGAGTGACTAGAACATAATAAAGACAGAGACAACCATGCAAGTGTTCTATGTTAAGTAAATAATTTCTTGTTTTATAATAAAATTATAAGTACTTATAAAGTGCTTACAATATTTTAGGTACTGTTTTAAGTCCTTTAGAAGTGTTCTATCATTAAAATCCACAATAACCTTATGATATAAAAATTATGATTATTCCAAGTCTGCTTTAAGAAATTGAGACTTAGAGAGGACAAGTAATTGCCCACAGTCAGCTACCTATTGAATGACAGTTTCAAGACTCAAATTCATGCAGTCTGGCTCCAGAGTCTAGGTTTTTAAACAATACTCAAAGCTGCTGTGACACAAATCTGATAGGATATTCAGATAGCTCTCCTTAGAGTTGTAAATATGTTAACAGTATCTGGAAAACTTGGGATCTTTTAAATTTCAAGGAAAATGATTAAGAATTGAGCAGTAGGAAAGTTACATTATGGCTGAACTGTGTATTGGCTTATAAATAATTAAGACATAGGTAGCAGTACAAATTTTTTTTTCTTTTACCTCTTCTTTATTTCTGCCACATTATAATTCTTGTATGAGAGGCTGGATGTTAGGTATAAACAAGGTTGTCATTAGTACTATCTTCTCTCTGGTTTTAGACTTGTGTAGTGGTACTGTCTACAGAAGTAGTTTACCTCCAGAGATTCCTTCCACATTTGCTTACATTGAATTTCTGCCATGCAGAACATTCTGTCTTTGCTACAGATGCTGTTGTTCTGTTGCCCTTACTTTAGACAAATCTATCTATTTCTCTCTCTCTTTGTATTTTTATAATTTAGATGAATTGAGGATACTGATTTCTGTTTAGGTTGAAAATCTTTTCTTTTTATGTATTTATGTTTTTTCATGATGTTTTACAGCAATCTGTTTAGGCTCAATTTCTCTGTTCTGTGTTACCTATGTTACTTTTTACTGTCCTCCCTCTACATATTAAATTTTGCATTGACTTCTCAAATTGTTCTTTGTTATTGGGATCCTGTTCATTAATAACAGTTCACAGACCTCTTTGATACTGTCCACTTTTCGGAAGGAGATGTGCTGCAAATGTTGGCCTGGTTTAGGAATGTTTCATCAAGCCATAATACTCACTCCTGGGACTATCTTTCTATGATTCACTCAGTTGTACATGACTGCTGAGTTGAGCCCTGTCTTGAACTTGTGTTGACTGCACTAGCCTGAGAAAGTCAGGGAATGGACATCCTATGCAAGCTCCTTTGAAACAACTAAAGCACACATTCTACTGTGTACAACTCAGTCTTTGCATAAGTTCTCTTTGTATATTAACTGGTTGGAAGGAACTGAAACTGATTTTCCTTGATATTGGAATAGAAAAATGATAAGCCGGGCTCGGTGGCTCAGCCTGTAATTCCGTGCCTTTCGGAGGCTGAGGTGAATGGATGGCCTGAGCCCGCAAGTTCGAGACCTACCTGGGCAACTTGGTGAGACCTCATCTCTACAATAAATCAAAAAAATTAGCCGGGTATGGTAGCACGTGCCTGTAGTTCCAGCTACTTGGAAGGCTGAGGTGGAAGGATCACCGGAGCCCAGCAAGTCGAGGCTGCAGTGGCCGGGAGCAGCCACTGCACTCCAGTCTGGGTGACAGAGTGAGACTCCAACTCAAAAAAAAAGAAAAGAAAAGAAAAGAAAAATGATAAACTGAGCATCGATTTAAAAGAAATAAAGCACAAACATATTGTTTACATTTTGCTTTGTTTATATTTCTAAGTATAGTTGCTCTACCCTAGGCAAAAGAAAATTTACATATGATCCAGTCCAGCACAGCTCATTAACTTTCCACTCAAAACTGAGAGAAAAAAACAAATCTACTTATACACACACACACACACACACACACACACACACACACACACACACACACATATGCCATCCATTTTTATCCCTGATAATATTTCTCTGGGTATAACCTATTGTAGGTTACTCTATTCCTTTTTGCCGAAGTCTATATGATACATGCCATCTACTTGAAAACACTTCAGCATCAATAATCCAACATACATACCACACAGTTTTGTAAACTGTCATATTGAAGGTTGGAAATGGGTTTTCAGTGGTGAAAATGGTGTTTTCTTCTGAGTATCATAGATGTTAAATGTAAGAACTCATTGGTGAAACTGAAGGTATTTAATGTTGAGATTTGACTAAAATACAGAAGTACACTTGATCCTTTTAAGATCAAGGTATAAGAATTGAAGAGCTCTAGTAACATTTATTCTTAAAAATGACACCTAAGTCTTCATTCCTAAGGAATCATGAATCCAGTTATGCCAGGTAGACTTTCTGGTTGACAGATGCCAAATATAGGTTTGAATAAATGCCATTTATAGGCTATCATTATGACAGTCTTGAGCGAATCTCACATGTAAAGTAATTGCTAGTGCATTGGAAAGAGCAGAAAGCTAGGACTTCATCAAACTCATCAAAAAAGTTGAATAAAGTGTTTTGAAAGTTCTGGGTCATATTTGTTTAGTGGACATCTGTATACATGGCAGAATTTTGGCTTACTTTTTTATGACAAACTAGTGGTCAAGCTATGGAACAGTAGTTAACCTTCATTCCCCTTTAAGATTTTTGAACCTAGTTTACTACCAAAAATGATCAGTTATTAGCATCATTATACTGACTTGGGTCAGGTAGCAATTTTTGTCTATAATCCATCTTCATCTTGAGTGTTTCATCCATAAACTATCTTCACACTCTTGTAATTGCAACTTCTCTTTTCACTGTTGTAATTCTACAATCCTTTTAACCTTTCTTCTCTATAATATTTAGGGGGGGGGAAGCATCCCTCTTACTACTGAAAATCCTGCCTTTTTAAAATTCCAGTAGCTCTTTGACAGAGTTTTCATTTGATCTATTTTCTCATCTCTAAGTCACTTTGAACCCTAAACTTCTCTGACGCTTTCCCAGCTAGATAGCCACATATCTCTTCATTAATTAATTCAATGAACATTTTTCACTTTTTCTCTCATTTGACCTTCTGACACAATTGACCTCTTCCCTCACCAGACTTCATAGCCCTACTTGATCCTTTCAATCCTTTCATTTCTGGTGAATAGTACTCAGTCTCCATTAAGAATTCTTTTTTTTTTTTTTCTTCCTACTTCTTAAATAAATATTGACATTCCTTGGGTAAACAATAAAACAAGCCGCATTTGCTGACACATGTTAAGGCTTTTTTTTTTTTTCTCTCAATACTAAGGAGATGAATGCTATGGTGTGCTTGACAACTTACAGCCTTCTGTTTATCTGCAGGGGAAATACGTTATGCTCTGCCAGAACACCATGACGCCATAACCTCCTCACTGATTCTTATTTCTGAATCAATGAATTAAATGACTTTTTTTCCCTTAACTATTCCTCAAGCATTTAAAAAATAAATTTAAGAAATGGAATTGCAACAGTCTTAGCATTCATTACAACAAAGTCTATGACTGGTTTGAAGACAAGGCTGAAAGTTATTTACTTCATAAAAACAACAACTGCAAAAACTTACAATTAAGCACTAAGAAGATTTAGGGGCTTGACTGTCACAGAGTTGGAGGGTCACTCTGAGGAATGGGTGGGAAAAAAAATATGAGAGAGTTGACAAATAGCTTAACTTTAATTTGAGTGACTACCCAATGGTTCCTGTAACCTGAGTCTTTTTAAGGAAATAGTAATGACATTGTGATGGTGATTTTATGAGAGACAGACAGGAACAGCAGGAAGGGGCTGTAGTTTACAAAGCATGATCACGTATTCTAATGTACTGATTTTCCATACTGTTTGCAATAAATAAATAAAAGAGGATGTTTTTCTCAGTATAAACTGATAATATATAGGCTTTGCTTTAATATTTGGAAAATGAAAATAAGGCTAATAGAGATACAATAACAATATGTTATTAGAGAAATTATAATATTTTGACTGTTACAGGTAAAGCATTTTGGGTTTTCTTTCCAAAACCTGTAATTACATTAATTTACAATTTAGATAAAGTGTGTAGAAGGTATCGTACATTACTGAACATAATTTTAAACTGTATTAAATACATGTTCTATTAGATTTTGCTTGTACTTATTTAATCTAAATTAGAAATTATTTTATAATATTCTACACTTCCATCACCATTGTTAATAGAGAACAATTCACAAATTTATCTTTCCAGCCCAAATACCTCTCTTCTCATTGGTGACTACCTAATGAATATTTCTGCATATTTAGGAACAATCAGAAAATCCCCATGTATAACTGTGTCCATCTTCTTTTCTAATATACCTTTAACTTGTCCTGTTTTCTACATCTTAGGAAATGACACATGCACAAACTGGAAACTTGAGAGGCATAGACTCTTTCTTTCCCTCAGCTCCCATTTTCAGAAGGTAATTGCCTAATCTACTATGGCTGTCATAGAAAACTACCATACAACAGGTGGCTTGAATCACATAAATTATTTTTTTACTCAGTTCTGATGGCTGGGAAGCCCAAGATCATAGTACCAATTGATTCAGTTCTCTGTGAGGGCTATATTCCAGGCTTACAGACAGTCTCTTTCTTACAATGTCTTCATGTGATAAAGTGAGAAAGAGCTCTGGTGCCTCTTTCTTGTGTAAAGAAACCAGTTCCATCAAATTGGAGTCCCACCCTTTTTAAGCTTCTTTTCTATGTTTTTGACAGTTTGGTTAGTTCTATATTGTGGTCCTCAAACTCCGAGATTCTTTCTTCTGCTTGGCTAATTCTGCTGTCCATGCTCATCGGTTTGTTATTTATTTCATTCACAGTATTCTTTACTGCTGTTATCTCAGTTATCAACTCCTTCCTATTTCCTCTTGCCTCTCCTCAATTCTTTTTAATCTCTCTATTAATGTCTTGATATCTGAGTTTGTAGCTTGAGACCAGACATTGTTTATGCTCCAAAATCTGTTTTTTCAATGTCTGACCTTCCAGGGGTCTGTGAAAGACCCATATTCTTCTTTTGTTTTTGCATCATTTGTGTAGACTTCCCCCCCCTCCGCCCATCTACCCCGCTTCTTTAATTCTGTTTTTCAGGGATGATGGGGTTGCTTTTGCTCTCTATTGTTCTGTATTGTGATGGGGTTGCTTTTGCTCAGTCTCTTATTGTTTCTATGCAGATCCTCTGGCTTTGTTCACTTCTGAAGATGAACTATGGGTTGGGGTTTTTGTAGTTTTTAGATTTAGTTGAGGGGGGAGCCGTGATTCAGAATCTATCTGCAGATTTCAGTATCCACTGACAGGTGTACGGGCACCCTGGAACCCACTTCCCACTGCCTTACATTCTGTCCAAGGAGTGGGGGTTTAGGTTTGGCCCTGGAACAAAATGAGGTAAGAGAAAAGGAAAACAATGTAGGTGGGGGTCAAGAGGAAGGTGGAGTGAGAGAAGAGTAAGGGGGAAAACAGACAGGCATATCAGCTAACAAATGAAAAAAGACACAAACACAGAAAAAAGAAAACAAAAAAACAAAAAAACCTGGAGCATACAGTTAAAACAGTCCAGCAAAATCCCGTCTATTGATGTACTCTACCCCTACACAAACAGGGAGTCTAAAGAATAGAAAGAAGAAAGAAAAAAAATCAGTACAATAACAAAAGCAAAGCAAGTATGAAAATGATATCAAAACCAGAATGAAAGAGAAAAAAAAAAAACAAACCTAAATCAAAAAGCAAACAAAAGTGAGCAACACAAACAGTCGAAAAGTTAAAAAACATAAAAATAAAAACAAGGAATCAGACTGGCTCCGAGATCCTTCCTGTATGTCCAAAGTCCCTTCAGCTCTGATCTCTAGCCGCCCCACCCCGTGGCAGGCAGATAGGGTTACTCATGGCTTGGGTCAGTTGCTGTAGGCCTACTTTGGGGTGGGGGTTGAGTCAGATCTGAGTTCACCCGCTTGCTGCTAGTCAGGCCTGCCACAGAGATCTGAGTTGTTTGCATCTGATTGAGCCTGGGGGAGGGGCTTCTGTCTCTCCTAGGTTGATGAGATTTTTAAAAAGGCTGCAGAGAGCTGGGCGGAGCAATGCAAATCTCTACCCTGTCCTGGGCCAAAGAAAATGGCTGTGGTGGGTGGCTCCTCGCTGGCGTGGACTCCTCTCCGACTCTCCCGATCCTCTCTCTCCACTGATCAGATCAGGGGCTCCAACTGATCCGTTATGACAGGTGATGGTGTGCCTGGTGCCAGACAATGGGAATCAGCTGGATTCAGCAGGCTTTTCTCAGGCGCATTCCCCTGAGCAGCAGAGGCTCCTGCGTGCGATCCTGCCGGCTGCGCTCCCATCTCAGGGCGGTGGGGGCTTGCAGTCACCCTCGGAGGGGGGACCCGGGTGCATGCACCCGAGTATTCCCTCAGATAGTGGGGTCCCATCCTTATGATCCCATTTAAACTTTATCATATCTTTACAGGTCCTATCTCCAAATAGTCATTTTAAGATTTAGGGTTTTAAAGAATAAGTTTTGTACAGATACAAATATTTAGTTCATAAAAATTCTATAGCTTTCTGAATTCTATCTGTGTATTATTTCTTAATCTGGTCATTTTTCTATTTCAAGTCATTATTCTTTCTTACATGTCAATAAGCTAGTAACTGCCTTCTTGTGATAACTGATTTCATTCCATTAGTATGCTCTTCATCAATACATGATCTACAGTACCATCTAAGCAACGAATCTAAAAGGGGAATCTGATATGTTATTTCCCTTCTTGAGAAGCAATGAAGGGAGTTAATAATGTGCAGGCTCTGGATTAAGAGTTTCTGATCTTGGCTCCACCACTTATTAGCTTTGTGGCCTTGACCAAGTTAATTACTTAACCTCTCCGAGTCTTGGTTCACTTCCTTATAAAATGAGGATCATCACTGTGCCTATCTCATAAGGTTAATGTGAGGATTAAATGAAAAAATGAATGGAAGACACTCAGCACAGTGTTGTTCACATAGTAAGTTCTCAATACAGGCTGGATGTTAGTATCCATTTAATGTCTTATAGGACTCCCCTGAGCTTTTAGATAAGCGACAATCTCCTTTTTATGATATATGAGGACCTTTATAGTATGCACTCAGATTTTGTCTCCAACTTTATTTTTACTAATGACTGTTTTGCTTGTCTCTTGGGTAGATTATACTGACCAGTTTACAATTCTTTATACGCCCCCTCCCTTGTTCAAGCTGCTAGGCCTCACAGCAAAACCTCCCTCACATTAAGGACGCTTCCTTCCTTCTCCAGTAGGTGGCACCTGTCTAATCATCATTCACTAAATTATCCTTTCCCACTTACATCCCATCTTATCTTGAATAGTTTTTTCTCAGGACTCTGATGGCAACCATGTTTATTTTGTTTATAATACTCATTATACAAGATGATAATTTCCATTTTATCTACCTCTTTTGAACATTGTGCCCATTATGAAGATAATACCTAGCCTACATATTTCTTTTTCCTTGCTGTTATTTTTTTGTTAGTTTCGTTTTTAAATATTGAGACCAATACAAAATAATTAGTAGCAAATAATTCCTCCTAATGGGTAAAATTATACATCCACTCCTTTAAACTACCTATATTCTTTTCTTTATAAACCAGTGACCCTAATAGCTAGTTTATCCTCCTGTTACGTTTATACCTCACCGTATATCTCTTTAACCTGTTCTGGATCCAATAATTCAATAATATTCTGTATATAATTTTGTTGTTGATTTTATTCACTTCAATGCAACTCTGGAAGATTGTTGTGTGTGTGTCTTTTTTAAAGTACAGAAGCAGATTTTCAAAATAATTCTCTTGAGGCAGATAAATTACTTTCAGTACTTTAAAATATTTTAATTTATTTCTGTCTCTCATGTCTACATTACACTTGTAGTAAAACACCTGAAGTCGAGCTTTCTATGATTTTGGTACAAGCAGTTCATGATTACATAAGAATAGACCCTTCTCATTTCTTCTACTTTTATAACATGAGGATCATAATTATGATTAAATAATATGCAAACTTCAGAGGAGAAGTTAGTTTTTATGTCATCATAAACTTATATATGTAAGCTGTACTTTTCTGTATACTAGTGCTTTCACTTCCCTTGGGTTGCTGATTAGGTCACAGTTGTATTTTGCTATTCACAGGTAGGTGTCAGATGAAGTTATAGTTAAATTGCAAGTCCCTATAGATAGCTGGCATGATCTTACCTGGCTAAAAATAACTGAACATTTCTTTGTTGTTCGATACAGGACCAAAACATAGAGTAGAGAGAAGTGACCTCAAATCGAACACGTCTTGCACTGCTGTTTGTCAACAGTAAATTACATCTGATTTTAAACAAGAGAAGGAAAAACTGCTGGCGACCTGTGATTGTTCTTCATACAACGATCAATACAAAGGAAAATAGCCTTTTTAGATTTTTTCCAAGTTCTCTGACTTCCTGAAGCAAATTGGCAGTACTTTCTGGTCATTCTCAATTAATAGCACTCTCTCCCTCAGTCAGAGAGTCTATAGTCCTGGGGTGATGGGTGGGCAGAGGGGAGAGCTTCTCAAATAACATAACAGGAGTGTTCCAGGCTGAAAATTGCTTTGATTAAAAATAAAAAAAAGGAACAGAATTGGCTTTCAACTTCTATAAATGGATTAGAAACTCAGAAATATGTGCTGAGGAAAAAAGGCAGGGAGAGTTTTATGTATTTGGCAAAACAAGGCTTGAAGTGCACAAACTAGTGATTTTTGAGCAATTTCAGGTTGAAAAGACATAAACCTAAACTCTTTTGACCAATATTTTGAAGACATTTTGTACAAATTTTGGGGGGATGTGTTTCCAAGATGGTGAAAACAAACTGCAATCTCACTCTCTCTCTGAATGGTGTTTCCTTCTTACATTTTTCTCAATAAGCTTTTTGTGTTAAGAAAAACATGGACTACTTTGAGTGTGTCTCCAAATTTGATTTAAGTGACTTAAAATTAATTATTTTTAGTTACTCCTATGACCCATGGCAAAAAAATAAATAGATGCTGGGTTCCAAGTCACTTTACCACTCCTGCTGTCAATGTGAAAAATAGTTTATTATGATAGGGAGAACAAGAGAATAAAGAAGAGGAAAAGAGGAGAGAAGAGAAGAGACAGGAAAAAAAGTGGGTAGAAAATTAGAGAAGAGAAAGGAAAAAAGGAAATGCATTTATTAAAAGGTAATGGTAAAGTACAGTGGGCAAGACAGATATATATTTTGATCCAAGTTATGATAACCTTTATGTATGTGATTCCAGCCATTGTCTTTTGGGAATAATAACAAAGGACATAGTAAGCAATCAGTCAATAAATATTAACTATTAATTATAAAGTTTTACTCAGAGGCATGCACTTCATGGATTTCTCAACTTTTTTTTTAAGTAACAGCAGTCACATTCTGCACCCACATGCCATGAATTTGCATGGTAACCTCTCTTATGTTAGTAATTAACTACAAATCAGTTTGCAAAATTAGTTTTTTGCAAACCAAGTAAAGGCATTGGTAGGGCCAATTCAGTAGACTGAATCTTCCTTATAAAATGTAATTGTGTCCTGAACTTACAATAATTTCTCCTTAATAAATTGAATGGAATTTGTGACTTCAAATCAGATTGAGCAAGAGCAGTGAAATAAAATGCATTCATATATTGTGTTTGAATATTTTCAAATATAAAAGAAAAAAGTAAAGGTGAAATAATTTCAGAATTTTTTGTTTGTATTAGTAGTTAGATTATTAAAGAACATCTAGAAAACAAGTATTTATTTATTTCAACATTAGTAAATGCTCCTCTTTGCCCAGGAAGGTGTGTTCCCCTTCACATAGTTGTTTTGTAAAAAAGACTTCTATTCTTATGGAAATTATAACTTGGTGGAGCCTATCATCAATAATCAAGTAAATAAGCAAATGCATCCCTACAAAATGGATTTCTACAATAGTTATAAACTAAACATACAGAGAATAGTAGGGAGTAGTAGCTGCTCATGTGAAAATGGTTAGGGAAACTCCGTGTTAGTAAAATTTAAACTGAAACCTGAAGGAAAATAACCATCAATCAAAGTGGAAAGTCGTATAATCCAGACAGAGAGGATACCCTGTGCAATACTGATCAATAGGTAAGAAGGGGTTGACTTGAGTGAGAAATTGAAATGACAGTGGCTAGAGTTTATGAGGTAAAAATGATATATGATGAAGTTTAAAATGCAGTATGCTCTTGTTGGATTTATAGGAATTTTTTTTTATAGGAATTTTTTTTTTAAGTCTAATACGGCAGATACCTAGCTGTGGACTGTAAGAGGTGGAGGTAAGTGTAGAAAAACAAAAACAAAAAGAAAAAAAAAAAAAAAAAGAAAATAGGTTATGTCCTCCCTATTAAAAATGTATTATATAAATCAGTAGGATCAAGATTACCTGGGAGCTTGTTAAAACTGCAGAATCTAGCTGAGAATGGTGGCTTTTGGCTGTAACCTCGGCTCTTTTACAGGCCAAACTTTGAGGATCTCTTGTAGCCAGGAGTTCAAGAGCAGTCTAGGAAAATATAGCAAAATCCCATCTCTACAAAAAATAAAGACAAAGCAAAACAAACATAAACAGCAACAACAAAAATCCTGCAGAATGTTAGAGCCCACCACAGACTTGAGAAAATAAAATCTTAATTTTAACAAGATCCCAAGGCAATTTATGTGCATACTATTACAGTTTGAGAATACAGGGTCTAGGTAATTAATGATTCACGATGTCTTGAATAGAAAGAATTGGATTAATTCAAGGTATATTTTGAACTCATTAAATAAGTAATTCAATGAGGCTTTAATAAGGTAAGTAATTTTTAAGCTATTTTATTAAGGTACTCCTGGAAGACTGAGGGAAACAAATATTTCCTGTGCTGCCAGACTGATCTGAAAGACTTATCCCAACAAAACTGTTGCACATATTTATTATCTTGTTTTAATTTTTAAGAATGTAACATTTAGATAATAATGTATAGTAGATTTTTATTTCATTATGAGATTATGGAATATTAATTAAAATCTATGTTCAAAAGATATATTTACTGTGTGGATTTGATATATTTACTATGTGGATTTATGTAAACTTTATGCACCCTGAATAAACCACAAGCACACAGATCTAAGAAATTACAAAAGTACAGGATATATTCAATATAATAGCAAAGATTAAAACTTTGAGAACATTGGTATTCAGACATTTATTAGAAATAAATACAGCAAAGTTCGTTCAGTCAACATTGAACAAACATCACTCTGTGCTGCCTATGTGCCAGGCAATGTACCAAGATAATGTAAATTGTGTACCAAGACAATGTAAATTAGAAAGCCTGTCCTCTAAATGAGAAAAGAATTTGCACTGGAGTTGAATATTATCACAGGTAGGAGGGAAATATGGCAAGGCTTTCATGTTTTTCTAATTTGAATTGTTCACCTTTTAGGTAAATGTGCATTCATTAACAATATTCAAACAGTTTAGTAATTCAGGATGTGATTAACTCAAATGGAGCACTAATCTACTTGCAAATCTGGTTCTCTGGGACATGAGGAAAGATGGAAAGACTTTGAAAATGGTAACATCTGACCTACAAGCCTGGGTGGAAAAAAAATAAAAATAAAAAGAAATACTGAGACTGCTACAACAAAACAAACCCATAAAAGCACAAAATGCGACTGCAAGCCATTTACCTTTACAACAGCTGCATGGTGCAGATGAATCAAAGCACTGCCAGCAATAAACAGATCTGGTCAATGTCAATTTTCCCCAGGCATCTGGTATTGTCACTAGTGATTTTACTGAAGATTACCCATCAGTTAGTGTAGATTTGTTTTTTAATTGGCCCTTACCGCACCTGCCACATTTTTCTTGTTCTTGGTCCCAGAAGCTTTTGCAGAGAGGAAGAAGGTGGCTATCTGGAGAATATATTCTTAAAGCACACCGTGAAGGACATCCATGAGAACAATTAAGTTTTTAATACAAGAGAGAAAAAGTGCCCTTGCTTAATATAAGGAAAAGGAATATAGGGCAATTATTCATGAATTAGGAAATCACCAAAGCATCTGCATTATTATAATCTCAGCCTTGGAAAGTGTTCATTTTTACAGTATTTCTTTTTAATTTCATATAATAGCAAAGTATGACATGCTGGAAGTAAATTATGAACAGGTGGGCAGGGTGTCTGGAGGGCAACACCACTCATCAGGTTGACAAAGCAGCAAGATAGATCACAGGATAATCAGCAGGTGGGTAAGGAAGCAGCAGGTGTAATGATTTGCTACATAATATTTGGCATTAATTACAGCTGTTGAAATGCCAGGGGCAGTTTTATTTTAAGGTGAAGAAAACAAATATGGTTTGGAATTGTATGTTAACTTAGTGATCTACATGTTTTGGAATCATGATATGATGATTTGATTGTGCTATGATCTATAAATATTATACATTGGCATAATGTATTTGGACCAAGTTTACAAAATATTTACAAGACCTTGTTTGACTTTTTCATAACTATTCATAATGTGTTTCAAAAAATAATATATACTTGTAGAATCTTGAAACATTGCTTAAAAATCAGATTTGTTTTTCCTTATAAGCTTAGATAAACAAACAAAAACATATCACTAGAATATAATATTGTAGAAATGACATTGGATGTTCAAGTTTTGGACCAGTATACAACACTAAACAAGCACAACAAGACTAAAACAACAGATACAAAGCTCAGGTTTTGGGGGAAATTTGTACATTCTCGTGAAAAAAAAATTTCATTATAAGTGAGAATAACCCTTTCTTATGGCCTATTAAACTGTATTTTTTAAAAACTGTGAAAGAAGTTGGCTTACATTAAGGGTAAAATTCCGCAAGGAAATGCTTAGACAAAGGGAAAACGTGGTGTTCTTCTCTCACATATTTCACTCAATACAAGACTTTGTCTAAAGAATTTGATTAAATCTTCGACTGAAGAACTGTGTAGTGCAAATGATTCATTTTTCCTTTATTATCTCCCTTTTTTATTTGGATCACTTGATTGCATCATTTTAAAAATATTACTTTTATTTATTACTCGTGCTTTGTTATCAAGAAAATGTTTTAGATGTTGCTTTTCTACTAAATGCCCAAATGAAATAGGTAGAGACAGTGGTCAAGGGCAAAGATGGTCAAAGTAACTGTCTCAAAGACATTGAAGTGTTCAGCTTGAAGGCTGATTCATAGAGTGGGGTAAGGCCAGTAAAAAAGTGTCCCCCAGGAGTCAAGAGTATATACAGAATTGGCGGGCTGGCCTCTAAGCCACCAAGGGCACATGAGACTGAAGGCTGACAAGAATATGGGCATAGTGGGAAGGTACTAACGAAGATGGAAATCACTTGGCAATTAAGCAAGGTTGTGTTACATGATGGGAATGTCTATTTGAGTCTTAACTTTATACAAGTGCAGATCAGGCAATTGAACTGCTATGCAGAACAACTCGTATCTGAGGTAGCCTGCTGAAGAAAATAATCATTCAACAAGGTAAGAAAAGACATAGCATTAAACTAAATAGTAATGAAATATATTAACATTTTCTTGGGAAAAAAATATGAAAGGAAAGGAAGAAAAGGGTCAGGAAAATCAAGCATGAGTATTTTCTAAAGGCTTCCAAATGTAGGTGGGAACAGGGAAGGGTTGAAAGGTGAACAAACAAGAATAACAGAGATTCCATTGGTACAGCGACTACTTTTCCGTCCTTAGAATGAGTATTTTTCCACTGGATTTAGCCTGTAATCCCAGCACTTTGGGAGACCGAGGCGAGTGGATTGCCTGAGCCTACAGGTTTGAACCCACCTGGGCAACTTGATGAGACCTCATCTATACGATAAATTAAAAATGAGCTGGGTGTGGTAGCACACATCTGTAGTTCCGGCTACTGGGAAGGATGAGGCGGAAGGATCGCCGGAGTCCAGCAGGTGGAGGGTGCGGTGCCCAGGAGCATGCCATTGCACTCCAGTCTGGGCACAGAGAGAGACTCCAACTCAATCAATCAATCAGTCAATCAATCAATCAAGTGGGTAGAAAATATCTAGGACTGAAAATTAGTCTTTACATTTCTTGTATCTATGGAGTAATGGGTTTAATTGAAAAGTTTGAACAACTTATGTTGATACAAATAAATTGACCTTACTTCCATATTCAAAGTGGCTTTGGAAGTGTATTTCCTAGATAATTAGTTAATAAATGTTGAGCACATGGAACAGAGTCTGGCTTGTTTTCCTATATATACTAATTGTACTTGTTGATAATATCGATTGATTGATGTAGTAATTGCACCTTGATGAAGATCTTATAGGTCCCTAGGAAATCAACAGGACTTTTATTTTTGTAGTATACAAACTTTATAACAGAAACATGAGTAGTCACTAGATATTTAGTGTGGTTAACTGAAAAATACCTCCCCTAAAAGATATAATGTCCTAATCCCTAGAGCCTGTCAATGTTATGTTACGTGTGTCCCTCCCCATCAAAGAAGGCTCTTTATAACTTTGATTGAGTAAGATCTTGAGATGGAAAGATTATCCTGGATTAGCTGTGTGAGCCCTAAATGCCTTCCCATGTACCTTTATAAGAAGGAGGAAGAGGGAGATTGTATTACACAGAAGAAGTGATATGAAGATGGAGCAGAGAGATTTGAAGGTGCTGGCCTTGATGATCAGCTTAGTGTGACCACAGTCTTGTCCTTCCCCAAGATCCTGTTCTAAATCACTGAATACAATTGTCATTGTGAAAGTGCAGTTCCTTTGATACCTATTGAGTTCATCTGTGCTGGAGTGCTCTTACATCACTTCAGTAATACTCATATCCAAACACAGATCCTGCTGCTTAGGGTATCATGACCTACTAGAATTTGCAAGGTTGCAGCTGCTTTTCCCTCTTGAGTGGGAGAAGGAAACAAATATTGGTTGCTGCATTCCTACCTTTGTTTTAGGCCAGACAGATAAAAAAAAAAAAAAATCAGACAGAGTACTTGACCTTCAAAGCTATTGTCCTTAATTTTTTGGTGACTCCAATCCAAGTAAATTACTATTAATGCCACAAAACGGTATATGTAATGTCAAACACATGTTAGAAGATGATCAATCTATGTATTTACATCTAACCATACTCCTGGAATATGGTATGGGAGATACTTGTTATCTTAAATTAAAGGCACATATTTGAAATCTCCATTTTATTTGCCAAGAATCTGATGGTGTTTCCATAAATTTATCATATTTATATAACAAGAAAGTGGAGATGAAGATGCTGGAATATGAGCCCCAATTTTTTTCTCCCTCAATTACTTCACAATTAGAATTTCTCACTATTAGTATAACTGATACTATGTATCAGGACTTGCATATCTCTGCTTCATTTTCCTAATATAAAAAATAAATAAATGATAGCACCTGCCACATAAGTGCTCAAAAAATCAACTTTCACTTTTTTTTATTATTGTTAAACTTATCATTTGCACTTAATTGTCAAAGACTCCATTCTCTTATTCACTGTTTCCTCAGCATTCATTGTCACAATTAAATCACAAAGAACTTATAGGCTATATATAACAGTTTTGTGACAATAATAATTATATATGTATATATACATATATATCAACAGTAGAGAGAGAATTTGTTTATGGGGAAATATGCTTTGTTATTAAATATACTTTTAATAATATACTTTTGAAACACAATTTGCTTATAGCTTGGAAATGTGAATATCATTTTGTGGGCCTCTTCCTAATTTTAATAATTGTGACTTTTTTTGTTTTTTTAGCCCTGGCCTTAGTCCCAGACTTTAATTACTATTGTTTTTCAGCTTGCTCTGAATTTTACCTTAGAGACAAATCTCTGCTGGGGTTCTCCTGTCTCAACACATCCCAGCCAACTTGGCACGAGAAGCATGTCTGCATGTCCATGTTGTTCTCACATTGTCTACTTGCCCCATCTTCCAGTCTATCTGCTAGGAAAAGAGCACCATTTTAAATTTTTTTCTCTCCTAATTCTCCTGTCTTTTCTTGATTTCAAATTAACCACTCACTCTAGCTCAAAGAACAAACTTTTATATTCCATTTAATAAAAAAGAAGCAGTTCTCCTACACATTTGTATTACAGCCATTCCCAATTAAAATAATTTCTAGAACTGTTTAAGCAACACAAGGGTGTATTTAGTAAGTTTCTTAAGAAAAACTGCTCTAAGGATGGGTCTGTTAATTTTTTAAAAAAGAGCCAGACTATCTTAGACAAAATATTATGTACATTTTCTAAGTTCTCTTTTCAAATCTTCACAATCATACATTGTCACATCAAGGTTAGGAAATTACATATTTGTAGCTTACAGATATAAAATCAGAATTGTACCAGACCTGGAAATCTTGTTTTCAGGTTTCCAAACATAACATTTACTAAAGTCAAAGAATTGATGCCAATAGTTTCAAAATTCATGGGAAATCTAGATAAAATAAATTACATTATGAAAATGAGAACTTTGACAATTAATATAACCCATTTGATAGTAATTACAATAGCATTTATAGTACTGAAAATGCTATATACTGTACTCCTTATTTTACTTCATATTTTATATGCAGTGCTTTCTCTTATATATATAATTTGCCTCTAAAATAAGAATTAATATGCCTCATTTGCACATATAACCTCATGTGTATAGAAATTAAATGATTTGCCCGAGGTCACACAAGCTACATGCAGCAGAGCTGCTGAAGTTTAAGCCCAGATCTTCTGTATTTCAAGATTTGTGCTTGCAAACATCTATCTAGATCCTGTGTCTCCCTGAGCTGCTGTCCCATTTTCTCTATTTCTTAATAAGCGACCACTTTTAAAGAATATGTTTCACTTGCAGTGTCTGTTTCATCACCTGACAATCTTACGCAGAAACAAGTCAAATTTAGCCATGCCTCTCATGAGTATGAAAACTTTTGCAGGATAAAACTTTTTCTCTGACATTTGGAAGCATCTACTTATAGGACTTGTTCCCCTACTCTCCCTACCCACCTCCCCCGCCATCACCCCCCCCCCCAGCCAACACACACAAAATATGAACTGCCTCCTTGGCCCCATTTTTACTAGAGAACCAGAGAATGTTACACGAGTCCTTCAACAAATCGCTAACTGAGGTTGTAGTTTGGGTCTTTAAATATTAAAGAGCACACAAATCTGAAACCTACAAACTAGGTTTCGTTTTTGTATCATCTATTACACAGAATTATTTCTAGCAGAAATTTGACTCCAAGTATTTCATGCTGTAAATAATGGAAAATGACTAGTTCAAAAGTTCTTTCAGCTGCATAATGGATTAACAATCTCTTCTCAGATATATTTAAAAGTCTGCACTTTCATTTTCTAAGCAGAGCACTAAACAAATCTGCAAAGCCCTTTTAATAATTTCTCCCTGTAGATTGCACACGGTGTTTGAATCAGGAGCTTTTGATTACATGATACCACTGAGAATGGGATTGTTAATTCCACAGGCACATGAACAGAATGAAAGGGAAACCTTCAGTGAAAAAATGATTAAAGACTTAAAAAGAATTGGATTAAAAAGTGAAAATTAAAAGACGCATGTTATTTGGATATACTTTATTTCCCTGAATAAACAAATAAAATTAACATTCATTCAGTCTAGTACTCAGGGACTCAGTGACCCTGTTCAGCCAGCGAATGGGGTAATCTTGACGAAGTCACTGATTGATTATTTAAAATTTTATCTACTCATATTTTTTTAAAAATTTAACAATATACTGCAATAGGTAACACTAATATAAAATAGGTTTTCTGTAGAATGCAAACTTAGTATTTTAAAAAATTGATTATTAGCAATTTCCCTGTATTTAAGTTATATCCAACTTCTATCTTCATGCATTATATATTAATACTCTTAACACTGTCTTTTTTCTGACTAAATGAGACTTTTAAGTATCTGATTCCAAATAAGCATGTTGTTGCAAAGATACATTGCAATGCTCTTCAGACTACAGTTCAGCAATTTCTTCTCATGTTCTTCCTTCCCTCCCACCCGACACCTAACAGTCACCAATCTGTCTCTATGGACTTACCTATCTGGACATTTCATAAAAATGGAAACATATAATATGTAACATTTTATGATTGACTTCTTTCCCTTAGCATTATATTTTCCAGATTTATCCATACTGTACCATGTTTTAGTACTTTATTTTTGTGGCTAAATTATTGTCTGTATCTATCTGTTTTTTTTCTTTTCCTACCTATCCATCTAATAAACTACTATCTGTTTATTCATTTATCTGTAGATAGGCATTTGGGATGTTTTCACCATTTGTCTATTATAAATGTGTGTAGAAGTATTTGTTTAAGTTCTTGTTTTTATTTTGGGAGTTTATATACCTAGAAGTGGAATTCCTGGGTCGTATGGTAATTCTGTAACTTTTAGAGGAGCCACCAAACTGTTTTCCACAGCAGTTGAAACATTTTATCTTCCTGTAAGCAGTGTACAAATGTTTTATTTCTCTCTATACTCCTCAATTCTTTCTAAAATTATCATAGCCATGCTTGTGAGAGTGATGTGGTATCTACCTCATTGTGGTTTTTACTTGTATTTCCCTAATGGCTAGTGATATGGAGCATATTTTCATGTGCTATATATATTATTTGAAGAAATGTCTACACAAGTCATTTGGCCATACTTTAAATGAGTTGTTTGTCTTTTTGTTGTTAAGTTATAAGAGTTTTTTTTACTAATGTCTGATACAAATCACCTGTTTAATAAACACATTGATTCTGAATATGAAACTGTTCTTGATTTCCCTTCACCCCAAATTTCTCCAAAATTCAAATTAAACTTGAAGCAGTAGTTTTAGAATTTTGTTTCTTAGGCCTAGCTCCAACATTCCTGAGTATGTTTCTGATTTATACATTTAGTATCACAATATCACCATTTTAAAAGAATTGTGTACTGACTTTCCTTTGTAGCCTCCCTGTTTACCCTCAACTCGGGGATGGATAGAAAAGATAAAACATCTTAGAAGTGAGACACACTCTTTTCCTTACGCATACTGAAATAAGTTATTTCTCAATTATTAAAATCATTTTAATCCTCATTTCCAAAATTATAACATGACAGATTGTCCTATGCTTTTTAAATATAAGTCAACTTTATTATCTCCTACCTGAAATTGTCTTTCAGAAACAAAAATAAAATATAATTGCTTTAAATTTTTATTATAAAAAAAGAAAAAAAATGCATGTTCTCCAGTAAATACAATAAACAATGTTTAGTTTTTAAAAGGTTTTCATTTCTGATTTTCTTTCTCCTATATACAAATTTATCATGTATACCCCCAAATTCTTCCTTATTTAAATGTTCTTAGCTATAGTCTCTCTGTTCCAAAGCTCTGTATTTGAAATATAATTATGCTACTGACTAAGCAATGTGGGATTTTAGTTTTATTAAAAGTGATCTACCTACTTATTTTACATATCAACAAAACTATTTATGCATGCAAAAAGAAGCTGCATAAACTGCAGGAGCCCCTTTCAAAAATCTATCCCCTGAGAAAGTCAGGGAATATTCTGATATTGGTTAATTAAATGTAAAGCACTTGGTTTTAAGAAGATGTTTATTTCATATTACTTTATTATGAGTAAGCACATAAGATGACCACATACAATTTAATATTCTTGGCTCCTGTGGATGATTTTGTCTCCTTGACGAATTAGTAAACTTGTGAAAGTGCTAGTATTTTCCCTGTTGAAGACAAGCCTAATACCCTTGTCCATGGGTCTATAGTAAGAGTGACAGAGACTGTAGAAACCTTGTATCTGGAAGGAGTTAGCTTTGCTTTTCCTATAATGACTTTTAATCATTCTTTCCATAAAAGCCAACCTTACAGAGAAAGACTAGACTTTCACGCAAAGCTCTGTGAAATTAACAGTTCATCATTTTCTAGTACACTATTATAGAACTCTATGTTTAATCATGTGCATGTGCTCACACTCCTGAAATCTCATTACACAGTCAGTCCTAGACATATGGCTGAGTCTACAACTACTTATTTCTTAAAAGACGACTACAGTTGTCTCTCCTTACCCTAATGATCAAACATGCATGCAAAATGTGGTATTACATAACAACTTCATTTCATTTCTTTATTATTATTATTTTCCATTTCATTTCATTTTTTTGACTGAATTTATTCCAAACACATTTCACTTTTTCTCTGAACGTTAGTCCTCAGATACAGGAACTATAAAACCACACTGACAAATGAAAATGTCAAATAGATTTTATAACTTATAAATATCTTCCACACACTCACAAATAAATATTTAAACATTTAACAGTTTTGTGAAGACATTAGAAAATCCAGTATGTGAAAAGCAGCTTGCCAGTCCATAAAACATTACATACAAATAGAAGCAGCTTGAAACTTTTATATATATCTTTATTTGACCATCATAATAGTTTGAGGAATAGAGTAAAACTACTATATTTTATAACTGGAGATTTGGATTATTAAAAAATAATAATATGAGTAAAATTTATCAGTAATTCATCAATATTAATCATTCAACTTAATGGCTGTTTTCATCCAATCTGTCCATTTGAGGGGGGTAATATAGAGGAATCTGGGAAATAGATCAGAAAAGAAGAAGATTTCCATTTGTTTACTCAGTAATTCTATAGCCCTTTTGATGCCTGTTCCTGGTGATTTATAACAATTAGCAAGTGTTACCTATCCACATACAGCAAGATGCATTAACACAGACTCCTCCTTTGATAGTCAGTAATAAGCTAGTGAAATGCAGTTATCTAAACCATGCTCCCTAAAGTATTGTGTGAGATTCAATCAAGAGTTTCAGTCACTGAGCTGTTTGTTTAATTTGTGGGGATAACTTCTTAGAAATGGTTATCTGTGATTCATTTAGTTGTTATATGGTGTCCTGTATATACATATTTACTGCCCTCAAATTAGTGGTCTTAAAGTGAACTATTTTAAAAGCTCATTTGTGTCATTGGAGAGTTGTACCTAGTATAGTTTTTGTTTCTTTATTTGTTTGGGGAGGGCAAGTACTTCGGGTACTTAGGGGATCTAACTGCTGAATGAAAATCGCCGGACAAAGAAAAGCATGAGATAAGAGAAGCCAATTAATTTATTTACAGCCCACCAGGTTCCTTCCCTCTCTAGACCTGTATTCTCCTTATTCTCATGAAGATAAGTTTGTGTGGCTTAATGCAATTGCATGTGATGTTAATAGGAGAATATAGTTTTATAGTCAAACAAGTTTATATTTATCCACCTGGCATTCAGCCTCTGAATGAACTAAACCGGTTATGGGTTCAGCCCACCATGGTCCAAAATGTTGTTTTAGTTGTCCATGGTTCAGAGATTACGCTTATTTTGACAAATGAGATTTATTGGGAAACTCGGCCAGGGAAGAGGTATTATGCTGTATGTACTAAAACTAGATTATTGGAAGTAATCTCAACAGATAGTCCAACGCATTGCTGCTGTGGCTAAGGCTATATTCAGGTTTTGTTTGGTTGACAATGTACTTTCTTTTTTAGTCAAATTAGTTTTCATTGGTTATTGAGTTTCTGGCCAATTGCCAATAACATTGGTGTGTTTTCATGATCATGAGATAAACTTCACAGGTGTTTCCTTGGTTTAAAAAAAAAAATTGTCAATTTAGTCACACACCAAATTAAGTCCTGAACTATGGGGTGCTCATACATGAGATGCTCACAGATGGTTCAAGTTATTTTAAAAATAGACTTCGATTGTGTTACACATTTGGCCCATTTCTTTCTCTGTTTTTCACAGTTGTATTTCAGTGGGGGCCACTTGCTTCATTGCTTCCATTCTAGGAGAAACTTTTCTAAGGTAGTCACTTGTATTTCTTTAATAGCTTCAGGGTTTATTGCTATGGGAGGTGGCAATGTGACTACATCAAAAAATTATCTCTCAGGTTAGCTTTGCTACAGAGATTTTCATTATTGCTTCTATCTCCTGTAAGGTGAGGTGTCTGAATGTTTTAAAGGATCACACAGGAGAATAACACTGAAAGGTAATTTCCTCAAATATGTCTTTAATCCTATTAAGAATAGCCTTGATAGAGATGGCAGATTTTGTGATAGCAGTAAGCAAATAATTGTTAATCTGGGTGAAAATACTCCTGTGCAAAGACAGTTAGATTTCTCCATTGAATTTAACATGTTTTTAACAAGAATTGTCCTTGCTGTGACATCTAAAAATTTTGTGGTTTATAGTGGATAGCCAGAATTGCTGTTTTTGTAGAATCCACTTTCACTGAGTATTGTGTAAAATTTGCAGTTGAGACTGGGTGCAGGGGCTCATGCCTGTAATCCCAGCTACTTGGAAGGCTAAGGCAGAAGATCACCTGAGCCTAGCAGATAAAGGCTGTGGTAGCCTTAAGCATGCCGCTGCACTCCAGCCTGGGTAACAGACTGATATTATGACTAAAAAAAAAAAAAAAAAAAGGGAGGGGGCAGGGAGGGCAAGGCAGGTGGGATTAACGGTAGTCAATATCTGTTTGGGGACGGGGGGGCAGGCACACCTCATCAAAAAGGGTACCTACACAATGCATATGTGTATACCTAATCCTTAACTGTACCCAACAATTTTAAAACTAAAAAAAAGTATTTTTTAAAAGTTGCAGTTGGTACTGAGAGTTAAGTCAGTGAAGAATGCACAAGCTTGTTGTAGTCTTTGAGTTTTTAAAAATGCCTTGGCCCAGGGAATATTATGATGTATATATTATATTCTTTGTTTTTATTGATTAGCATCCAGGGAAGAAGTTTATGGGAAAGTGCCTATGGACACATTGTTAGTGCAATTTCTTTTTGCCTCAATAAGTGGAGCTTATATTGAAGGGAGAGAAATCATTATAATTAACAGGAAAAGAAACCAATAGTCCTAAAAGTGCACATTGTTGGTAAGGTTTACGTTTATCACCTCAAGAACTATAATTTTGTCTTTGCAGCCACATAGTGTTTGTTGGTATTGGCTCTGAATTGCTGTATTTTTAATTTAATTGCACAAATCAGGAGCTTCTGGTTGTGATATTACAAGCATACTATCTCCGGGTATTTCCTAAGTGAGATGTAATTGGTAGTGGCCCTTTGCTCTATTAGTTTGAAGATACTAGTTGATAATAAATAGTTCATCTTAGTTCAAGAAAAAAGTTGGTCCATAGGGTTTAGAAGGCACAGCTGGAAATTTCTTAGGTAAAGAAGGAACACTGCAATGGAGTAGACAGTAAAGTCCGAAGCTGTCTGCAGTTAGTAGGAAGGGGATATAATTGTCCTCTGGGTATCACTTAAATGGTGTCACCCAATCAAGGGGTAATTAGTTCTACCTCGTAGGTATTATTAAAATAAACTACAAAAAAATGATATGTTTCACAGCCTATGAATTAAAAATAGGATATAAAAGAGAGTGGATGAACATTTATGTGCTCATCCATTTATAGTATTGACTATATATCCATCAGTAAATCATCCTAGCCCTGATACTTTATATTTTATTGCTGACAAGATATGAAATCACGTGCCACACTGGAAGACACACACCAGTTATTTTGGGAATAAGAGGAGCCATGCTGTTGGTTATGTAGGTTAGTTCATTCTACTAACATGATAGATTTTGGCACTGTCACTAGCACTCTTCTTCCTATCTGTACTGTTAATAGCAATGCCTATTCTAACTAAACAATACTCTAAGATGCAACTTTTGACTCATAAATGCCTTCTGAAGTATGGTAGGCAGAATTCTTAAATGCATTCCAATGACCCATATTCTATATAACTTCTTTTCCTTGAGTATGGAAAAACCTGTGAATGCGATGAGATCATTTTTTGATTATATTGTGCTATGACGACAAAAGTAATTTTGAAGATTCTGTTAAGGTCTTTAATCAGTTTTCTTTGAGTTAAAAGCAAACTTCTATAGGCCTCACCCAATCAGACAACCCCTCTAAAGAGGGCTGGGCCCTCCCTGAAGTTAGAGAGATTCCTGTGTTGGATTTAAACAAGTGCATTCCCACGATGTGAGTGCCCTAAGGAGGGAGACCAGAAAGCAGTCTCTATGAGGTAAATGTGGTCTCCAACTTATAGCTTCCAATAAAACAGGGTCTTTAGTTATGCAACTAAAAGGATTATGCCAACATCCATGCTAGTTTGGAAGAGGACTCAGAATTCTAGGAATGAATGTAACCTAGCTGACACAGCTGATTACCACCATGTAATACTCCAAATAGAGTACCCCAAAAGACTGCCCAGACTTCTGACTCATGATAACTTAGAGATCATGACCGAAGGTTGTTTTAAACCTCTAAATTTGTGATAATTTGTTACATATCAATAGATAACTAATACAAGAAACAAAAGAAAAATAGCAAAGATGCTTCTACTCCTTAGGTCAAAAGAAAAAAAAAGACACATAGAAAGAAAATAAAGTTATTGTGTTTTATCAATGTTACTTTTTAGTAGTCTGTTAGATTCCTAAAACAGTAGACTAACATTTGTTCTCCTTCATGTTAATTCATAATTTATTGGTTAGTTCAAAGAGGATTTTACCAGTTGCTATAATAGTGTGTGGGATTCCAAATCAAACAAAAAGCAACCACCCTCCCCCCTAAAAAGGAAAATAGATAAAAAGTATGGTCACTGCCCTGGAAACGTTTCTTATATATTATAGAAAACAATAAATTACAATATATTTGTGCATTTATAATAAACAAGAGTACTAAGATTAACATTGTAATATCTTTCATAAACCTACATTTGTATTGAATTCTGATCTCACTAATAATATTTTTAGTGACTCTTTCTTTCTTCCTTTATATTAGTCTATTTTTCTCTTTGATAACCTAAAACCATGTTGAAGTTTAGGAGGATACATTTCACTTTTTAATCTCTTGGAATACAAGGATATATCTTAAATTATTCCCTCTACTTTGGAGTGATTAAGTTCATAGCAATGAGATAATCAACTTTACAAAGCTAGATAATTCCTAAAGATTATTAAAACAAATTTACTAGACTTGTATTTCCAAAAAGAGGCAGAATTATAGGTTTTTAAAAACTAACTGCCTCTTAATCTTTAATATGTCTCATTTTTGGCATGTCCTGGGATAATTTTACTGAAGCTTAATAAGAGGCTAGATCAATCAAATTTGTATTTGTTAAAAATGACAATGACTGGACCTACCAGAATAAAACATAACTAATCTATTGAATGTTTTCTCAATAATGCATTTTCTCTTTTTTAGTTTATTGGTCATGTTCATTTACTAGTTTACTATTTAATTGTTGCTTTTAAAGACTAATGTAAGGTGGTGTTTATTAAAAGAAATCTACATTGTTTTGTTGAAACCTAATTTTGACAAGAACAAAGCTATGCATTAGAACCTATTTTATTTTCCTTTACGATCTCTGAAATATTTAAATTTTCTAGGCCCTTGCAGTCAGGTTGTATGACTGATTTTTCATCAGGAGAATATGAACAAGAATGATATACCTGACTTTCCAGACAAAACTGTATATCTTCCTGGGAAAACGTCTACATTATTTCTTCCCCTTTGTGGTGACCAATGTAGTCATATATTGAAGATGATGGCATCACAATATGGAAGAAGTTCACGTATTTAAATGAATGAATGTAAAAGAGCCCTCAGTGACCATATTAAGCAGTATCATAAGAAGCAATAAAATGATACTGCATTAAGCCACTAATAATTTGGGTCTATTTTACTGCAGCATAGTTTACCCTATTCTAGCAAAATAATTAATATAATTGTATTTGTCCTCAAAGGTAGCAATTGCAAATTTGATGGTGGTTATATTATGTTTGACTAGCAATCTTTAAAAATTGACTTTATATGCAGAAAAAATTTAGTCATTAATGCCTTATTTTACACCCTTTCTTGACTAATTTATTTACCTGATTGGCAGACCACTGCTATAAAGTAAGTCTTATTTAGTGTTATCTAATGCAAAGGAATGCTAGCTTTTGTTTTATTTTTAGTCTGAGCTATAAGGAAACTTTCTGCAAATATGGATTAGTATATGCTTCTAAAAGACACATATAAAAAAGTTGAAAACATTTAAAAATCTCTAATCTTCAAAAGATACTGCATACAATTTAAGAAAAAATATAAAAAATATGACCTAAAATATTAAACTATTCCATCTAGGTTGCAAACTAGATTTAAAAGTTAGTACTAAATATGAAATGTACTTTACAAAATTTTATGTGACTATTAACAAAAATGGTAGATAGATGACCCTAGACCATCTTGTAATATTTATAAGTATGGGGTTAAGGTTGTTCCAAAACTATTTTTCCTGAACATATAAACTAAAGTTTATGGGATTTAATTAGAGTGGGTTATGATCCCAGGCAGACTCCACTACTAGATTCAAGCACATTGCGCTGCTATGCAAATATTCAGTTTGCCCAAGCAGTGCTGAAAGGCCATCACAAAATCTTCTTTAAAGTACTTAAAATTTTATTTTTATAGGTAAATGTTATAAACATGGGATGAATCAGAGGCAGGATACCATACAAAACCAGTGCTCTTGGAAAACTTCCAGTTTTTTTTTTTTCCTTATTCCCAGCTAACATCTGATTCTTTCTTTGCCTTTAGTTCCCAGAATTGTTTTGGGAAATATATTTCTCCCTCACTTTATTAATTGACTCCTTGATTTTAAGTACTTTTATAATAACTATTGCAATGAACCAGATAAAGAGTACTCCAAATCAACACTGAATGAGTGAAAAATCTTAGAGTCTTTGGTTCAAATCAGTAATATTGCAGTTATTTCTTAAATAATCCTAAAATAAATTAATTTGCACACTTCTGATAATTACCTGAACAGATGAGACTATTAAATAAAATGCAGTCTGTGTGCAGTGGTTTATGCCTGTAATTCCAGCACTTTGGAAGGCAGAGGTGAGAGGATTGCTTGAGCCCAGAAGTTCAAGACCAGTCTGAACAACATAGCGAGATCTCATTTTTACAAAAATAGTAAGGCATGGTGGCATGCGCCACCATGGGTAGTCCCAGTTACTTGGGAGGCTGACATAGAAGGATTACCTGAACCCAGGAGGTCGAGGCTTCAGTAAGCCATGAGTGGGCCACTGCACTCCAGCCTGGGAAACACAATGAGACTCCAACTCAAAAATACATGCATACATATATAAAGTAAAAATAATAAAATAAAAAGCAGCTAAATAATGCTAAATTTCATAGATTCTAATTCCCTGGCATAAGCGTTTCCTTAAATATGTCTCAAGTACATGCTGTCTACTGTTCACACTTTATGTTAACCATTCTACCCTTCTTCTGACAAGTTGTCTCTTATGTACAGAGCACAATGATTCCTCGCCATTGCTTCTGACTTCTTATACTAATTGTTTCAGTAATTTTATTCCTAATTTCTGGAGATATTTCCAAAGCTGTTCTCTAGAAACAAACCAACAAAAACAACAATAAAAAACTTATATTAAAGCAAACACATAGACATGAAGTCCATAGATATGAAGATCTGTATCTATCTAGTCCTTCAACATTATTCCACTGTGCTTTCAAACTGTTTCATAGGAACCAGCAATAATTAATAATTTATTTATTGACTCATTCTACAAATATTTATTGAGTAGGTCGAGGTCTTAAGCAGGAAAGAGACCCACAAAAATGAATCCTAACACTTTAGGCTGTTGTTCTCTTTTGTTAAAATAAATAATGTAAAAATCTTGCAATGCTTTTAATATAATAGGAAAAAAATTAGCCCAAGCTGATATAAATAGATAAATGAATAATGTGAAAGTTTCATGAGGAACAGAATATTTATATAGTCTCAAAGTCCCTCCCTGAAAATTAATTATTAATCATAAAAGCTGCTTCTGATAACTCCTTTTTAACTGAGTTTCTGATAACTACAAAGCAAAACAACTGTTGCAAGGGAGTTTTCACTTAGAAAAAAAGTATGGCATTGTTTCACACTATGGTCTTTTCTGCCTCAATGCAGATGTCAGTCTGCCAATTTAGGGAGGCTAAAATTGGGGAAAATGTCCTCAGTTTTAGAAGCTTAAAGAAAAAGATAATTCAGAGTCTGGAGTCACGACATCTGAAGTGTAGGAAAGAAGATCTACATTAAGAAAGAGACAGAGAAAAACAGTGCCAAAGTGTGTGAACAAACACTGTTCAGATTTCTGACTGACCTCTAAATTACACGTGTTCAAAGCATATTCTAAGTCGAACTAAATCTAAGAAACCTGAAGAAAACTTCATGTGGTATATACCACAGGGAAACATACATTGAATTTTGAGTCAGGCCAACCTAACTATAGGTTAAAATAAACAAAAAATGCTCTTCTGAGGAAGATTTAAAAAACCTAGAGTCTTTACAGCATATTATCAGGATATCATACACATATTTTATTTTTTATTCCTTTTTTTTTTGAGATAGAGTCTCACTCTGTCACCCAGACTGGAGTGCAGTGGCCGATCCAGCCATCGCAGCCTCGACCTGCTGGGCTCAGGTGATCCTTCCGCCTCAGCCTTCCCAGTAGCAGGAATTACAGGCGCGAGCTACCACGCCCGGCTGATTTTTTTTTTTATTGTAGAGATGAGGTCTTGCTGCCCAGGCGGGTCTTGAACCAGCGGGCTCAGGCAATCCACTCACCTCAGCCTCCCAAAGGCACGGGTTTACAGGGGGAGCCACCAAGCCCGGCTCATACACATATTAAGACATACAAATAAGCAGGAAGCTGTGACTCAAATGCACGAAAACACAATTGACAGAAGAAGACCTAAGATAGCATAGGTAGTGGAATTTCCAGGCAAAAATTTTAAAGAAACTACCATAACTTCTCAATGAAATAAAATTAAATACTTGTGAGATGAATGAACAAATAGGAAATTACAGCAAAGAAGTCAAATCTTTGGTTTTTTCCTTCTTTTTTTTAAATTTTAAAGATGTGGGGTACAATTCAGGGTTAGGAATACAAATGCTCATTATGCAGGTACCCTTGTTGATGAGCTGTTCTCCTTCCTCCCCTGGCAGTTTCCCTCAATTGCCAATCCTACTCCCTCTCCCCTGACAGTTTTCTACTACTGCCAATCCCTTTCTTTCAATATTATGATAATTGTTCAAGATCCACTTATGAGTGAGAAAATATAGTGATCTGTTCTTTGCTTCTATAATAGAGCACTGAGTATGATAGACTCTGAATCTATCCAAGTTGCTACAAAGTCCATTTGTTTGTCCCTCTTTATGGCTGCATAACAATCCTTTTTGTATATGTAATTCTTTCTGTACAGTCCAGCTTCGATGGGCAGCATGGTTGGTACCATGTTTTTGTTATTATGAATAGAACAGCAACAAACATGCGTGTGCAGATATTCTTTTTGGTAGAATGATTTGAGTTGCTCCGGGTATATTCCCAATAGGGAAATTGCTGGGTCATACGGAAGGTCAATTTCTAGTTCATTCAGAAATTGCCACACTGTCTTCTAAAGAGGTTGCACTAGTTTGCATTCCCACCAGCAATGTAGAAGCGTTCCTTTTTCTCCACACCCAAGCCAGTATCTGTTGTTGTTTGTTTTATTAATAATGGCCATTCTTACTGGAGGTAGATGGTATCTCAATGTAGTTTTGATTTGCATTTCTCTGATGATTAGTGAGACTGAGCACTTTTTCATGTGTCTGTTGGCTGCCCAAATATCTTATTTTGAGAAGTGTCTATTCATGCTTTTTGTTCACTATTTATTGTGACTGTTTGTTTTTTCCTTTCAGTGCATTCGAGTTCCTTGTAGATCTCAGATGTTAGGCCTTTGTCAGATATACAGTTAGCAAATATTTTTTCCATTCTGTGGGCTGTCTACCCTCTCTCTTGATTGTTACTTTTGCTTTGCAGAAGCTTGTCAGTTTGATGAGGTCCCACTTGTCTATCTTATATCTTATGGTATGGGCACTTGGGATTTTGATCAGCAATTGGTTGCCAGTTCCAATTTCCATAAGGTTGTCTCCTGCATTTTCTTAGGTTCTTATAGTTTGAGAATTTACATTTAGGTCTTTCATTCATTTAGAGTTAATTTTTGTGTATGGTGATAGGTAGGGGTCCTGTTTCAACCTTCTGCATGTGATCAGTCAGTTTTCCCAGCACCATTTGCTGAATAGTTTTTCCTCTCCCCAGTGGTTATTGTTGGAGGCTAGGTCAAAGATGAGTTGGTTGAGAAATTGAGGTTTTGCTTCCAGGATTTCTATCCTGTTCCATTGGTCTATATGCCTGTTCTTTTACCAATACCTTGTTGTTTTGATTACTGTAGCCTTATAGTAAAGCTTGAAGTCTGGAAGTGTGATATCTCCTGCTTTGCTTCTTTTGCTAAGGATTGTTTTGGCTATTTGTGGTGGTTTATATTTCCATATTAATTTCTGTATTGTCATTCCCAGGTGTGAGAAGAATGATGTTGGTAATTGAATGGGTATGGCATTGAATCTATAGATTGCCTTTGGTGGGATGGACATCTTAACAAGGTTGATTCTTCCTATCCATGTGCATGGAATGTTTTTCCATTTATTTTTGTCTTCTTGGACATCTTTGAGTACTATTTTGTAGTTCTCATTGTAAAGGTCTTTCACTTCTCTGGTTAGAAAGATGCCAAGGTATTTTACTTTTTTTGTGGCTACTGTGAATGGGATGGTGCTTTTTATTTAGTTCTCCGCCTGTTTGTTGTTGGTGCGTAAGAATGCAACTGTCTTTTGCACATTTATTTTGTACCCTAAGACTTTGCCAAAGTCCTTTATTAATACAAGCATCTTTTTTACATTTTCCCTTGGATTTTCGAGATATAGGATCATATCGTCAGAAAAGAGGGATAACTTAACTTCCTCTTTTCCTCTTTGGATACCCCTGATTTCCTTCTCTGTCTAATTGCTCTAGCTAGGACTTCCAGCACAATGTTGAAAAAGAGGGGTGAGAGTGAACAGTCTTGTGTTGTTCCAGTTTTCAGAGGAAATGTTTCCAGTTTCTGTCCATTTAGTAATATGCTAGCTGTTGGTTTATCGAAGACGATGCTTACTATTTTGAGGTATGTTCCTTCTATACCTAGGTGTCTGAGGGTCTTGATCAAGAAGGGACACTGGATTTTATCAAAAACTTTTTCTTTATCTAATGATATAATCATGTGGTCCTTGTTTTTAAATCTGCTAATGTATTTAATTACACTTATGATCTTGTGGCTGTTGAACAAGCCCTGCCTTCTGGGGATGAAACCTACTTTATCTTAGTGGATTATTTTGGGATCCGATTTGCTAGAATCTTGTTGAGGATTTTTGCATCTATGTTCATAAGGGATATTGGCCTGTACTGCTCTCTTTATGTTGGATCATTACCTGGTTTGGTTATCAGTGTGATGTTAGCTTCATAAAATCATTTGGGGAGAATGCCATCTTTTTCAATTGCCTGAATACTTTTAGTAGGATTGATACCAGCTCCTCCCTGTACATTGTGTAGAATTCTGCTGGAAAGCCATCTAGTCCAGGACTTTTTAAAATAGGCAGTTTTCTTATGACAGAGTCAATTTCCTGGGTTGTTATTGGTCTATTTGGTGTCTCAATGTCTTCTTCTTTTAACCTGGGGAGGTTGTGTGATATCAGAAAGTGCTCCATTTAATTTAGGTTGTCAAGCTTGTCTCCATACTGGTGTGCATAGTAATCTCTGATAATCTTTTGTATTTCTTCAGGGTCAGTTGTGATTTGATCTTTTGTATTTCAGATTGTGTTTATTTGGGCTTTTTCTTTCTTTTTCTTGGACATTCTGGCTAAGGTTCCATCAATCTGGTTAATTCTTTAAAAAATCCAGCTTACTGTTTTGTTGATGTTTTCTATTATATTTTTGTCTTATATGTCCCATATTTGGGCTTTTATTTTGGTGATCTGAATTCTTCTGTTAAAATTAGGGTTTTGGTGGTCCTCTCTTTACAACTCCTTTAGGTGATTTGTTAGGCTCTCAGCTTGTTATCTTTCCATTTTATTGATGTGTGTTCTTAGAGACATAAATTCCCCTCTTAGTACTGACTTCTTGGCATCCCAGGGATTTTGGTAAGATGTTTCTTCATTTTTATGTTTCTGGGGATCTTTAAATTTCTGTTTTGATTTCAGTGTTGACCAAGTAGTTGTTCAGCATCATGTTGTTTAGTGTCCATGTCATTGTGGGCTTTAGGGAAATTTTGTTGGTATTGATATTTATTTTTATTCCACTGCAGTCTGAGAAGGTTCATGACTATATTTCGACCTTATAGAATTGGCTTATACTTGATTTATGGCCAAGGATGTGATTGATCTTGGAGTACATTCCACGTGGTGATGAGTAGAATGTATGTTCTGTGGTTGTTGAGTGGAATATTTTGTAGGTATCTATTAAGTCCATTTGGTCTGGTGTCAAGTTTAGGTTCTGGATCTCCTTGTTGGTTTTGCCTCGCTGATCTATCTAGGGCTGTTAGTGGAGTATTTCAAGTACCCTGTTATAATAGTGTTAGAGTCAATATCTTTTTTAGTTTACTTAGTAGTTGCTTTATGCTGGTTCTCCTGTGTTGGATGCATATATGTTTAGGATGGATATTTCTTATTGATAGATTGAAACTTTTATCATTATGTAGTGTCCTTTCATATCTTTTTAAATTTTTGATAGCTTAAAGGTTGTTTTGTCTGATATTAAGATTGCAGCTGCTGCCTTCTTTTGTGATCCATTTGTCTGGAAACTCATTTTCCATCTTTTAACTTTGAGTTGAGATGAGTTTCCTAGATGCAGCAAATAATTGGGTCATGATTTGTTATCCTGTTTGCCATTCTGTGTCTTTTCAGTGGTGCATTTAGTCCATTCACATTCAGACTGATTATTGAAATGTGAATGTTTATCCCTGTCATGAGGTTCTTATAAAGTTTTTTTCTTTATTTTCCTGTTTTATTTTAACTTTGAGGTTGATGTATGTGTGTGTTTTTTCAAGTATGTTGTTGCGATGTATCCTTTGTTGATTTTGTGCTCTGCTGTTCTCTTGGGAAGTGTGTGGTCTTTTTTTAAAAAATTTCCCCCTTTCTTCTGTGCTTAATACCTTTTTAAGTGTCTCTTGTAGAGCTGGTCTGGAAACTGCATAATCTCTTAGGGATTGGATGTCTGGGAAGGATTTCAATTCTCCATCACTGATGAAGCTGAGCTTGACTGGATATGAAATTCTTGATTGAAGTTGTTTATCTTTGAGGATTTTGAATATTGGACTCCAGTCCCTTGTTGCTTGTAGTGTTTCTGCTGATAGGTCTGCTGCTATTCTGATTGGTATTCCCCAGTATGTAGTCTTACCTTTCTCTCTTGCTGCCTTTTTTTTTTCTTTTGTGCCTACTTTGTGTAAGCAAATTACTATATGTCTACAGGTTGGTTTTCTCATTTGATATCTTATGGAGGTTCTCTGTATCTCTTGTATTTGTCTGGACACATCTCTGATGAGATAGGGAAAAATTTTCTTGAATACCTTCCTGGAATATTTGCTCCATTTCCTTTTCTTCTGGGATACCAATAGGGTATAGGTTTGGCCTCTTGATAAAGTCACACATTTCTTGCAGGCTTTGCTCTTTCTTGCCAGATTTTCTTTCTATGGTGTTTACAGATTGGACTAAATCCACATTCTGGTCTTCAAGTTCTGAGATTCTTTCTTCAGGTAGATTAATTCTGCGTTTCATGCTTGTCATCTTGTTATTTATTTCCTGGATGGAATTTTTTTTTTTTTTTGAGTTGGAGTCTCACTCTGTCACCCAGACTGGAGTGCAGTGGCTGCTCCCAGCCACCGCAGCTTCGACCTGCTGGGCTCCGGCGATCCTTCCACCTCAGCCTTCCAAGTAGCCAGAATTACAGGCATGTACTACCACGCCCGGCTGATTTTTTTTATTTATTGTAGAGATGAGGTCTTGCTGCCCAGGCGGGTCTTGAACCCACAGGCTCAGGCATTCCACTCACCTCAGACTCTCAAAGGCCCGGGATCACAGGCTGAGCCACCATATGGAAATTTTTATGTTTACAATCTCTGTTACAGTTCTTACAGTGTTGCATCTTGCCTTTCTTGAGTCTTATTCACTCTTTCCACCCATTACCTAATCCCTGTCATATCTGGGACCAGTCGTTGGTGACTTCCATTGTTTGGGCTCTGAGGTCTGATTTTTCAGGCATTTTATCTTTGTTTCCCTTGAAATTACCTGTGGTGTTCTGCTGGTTTTTCCTCATTTGTGACAGATCTCTTGCTTTTCTCTTTGGTTCCATTATTCAGTTGCAGCAGGAGAAGCTTCCACTTCTGATGGTTGCTCAGCCCTCTGTTCTTCCCTGATCCAGGCTTTGGATTTGTTCTATTTTAAAACAGGACTGTGGGTGGGAGGCTTTGTTGTCTCCTGTAGTTTTGAAAGTCAAATAAATAGAGGATGTGGAGTTAGGATTCAGAAGCTACTTGCAAATCACAGTTTTCACTGATTGTGATATGATTCCCTGAAACCCACTTCCCACCACCACTCTGTGTGACAGTGCAATGGGTACATGTGTGTACCCCTTGATTTCAAGATACAGTAGCAGCAATGAGGAGAACAGAGAAAAATAGAATGAAATAAGATGGACAAATTTTTTTAAATAAAAAAAGAACAATGAAAGCAGAAATTAAAGTAAAAAACAATTGAACACAGACACACACACAGACACACACACAGACACACACCAAAACAACTGGAATAACAACAAAGTGAAACAATACAAACAACAACAACAAAAATCAGCAAAACTGAACACACACACACACATGCCTAACCCAAAATTATTGGAGAAGAAAAAGAGAAAGACCGGAAAAAAAAAAAATAGGAATTCAGATTGAATCCTCAAACATATAGTCACAGATGCCTTAAACTATAAAAAAGAGAAGAACAAAAGAGCAAAACAAACCAATAGCAAAAAAGCAAAAAGCAAAAATAGATAAATAAATAAACTGAAAGATGAAGACTCAATCATTCACATACAAAAAACAAAAGAAGAAAGAACTAAAAAAGAAAAAAAAGGGGGGATGCTTATCAAATCCTCACATACATATTCATGCACAAAGAAAGAATATTTAAAAAATAGAAAAATGAACAAACAGGTAAAAAATGTTTGAAAATGAAAGAAAGAAGAAAAAAAAGCAGGTTCTGTAATTATGGCAGTTTCTGTCATTTTTCCTTTCTTCTGCTTCTCTGCTATCTCCTGCAAAGCTTCCACCTCTTTCATTCTCTTCCCAGTGTCCAGACCAGGGAAGAAGGAAGGGCAGTGGAGGTGGGTGCTGCTGCAATCCTCTCCTCCCACTATTGTGTGGTCAGGGGGATCTCTGCCTGGTGGGGAGGTGCTGCGGGATTGTCTCTTCCCCATGTATGTACTGCGGGGGTGGGGGGGATGCCCCAGCCGGGTCTATCCTGGAATGGAGTTCTATTGAGGCTGCCATCCAGGCTCCCCCTGGGTTCTTCCCTCTCAATCATGCCTCAGCTATGTGGGTCTGACATTCAGAGGATTGCTGGGGAGGAAGGGGGTTGGAGCAGTACCAGACTCACCACTGATCTCTTTGGAGGTCTTCTCCACCCCTTTATGGCCACACCTTTTGTCCCATAACTGATTCAGGGTGAGTGGTGGGGCACATGAGACACAGCACTTGTCCTGTCCCTCCAAAGCTTGTGCTTTCAGGAAAATTCCTTCTAGGCCATGATCAACCCCTGAGTAGTTGATCTGCCGGTCACAGAAATCAAGTCTGTTGCTCCATGTTGAGCAAGTCAGAGCATTTTCCTACTCTGTTTTCAAAATGGTGTCAGGGTGCCTCTTTTATCTTCTCCAGTGCGACTCTGTCTCTGGACTCCCTCTGCAGTCCTTTCTGCCGGTGTCCAGCCAGGTGCTGCAGTGGTGAAGCAAAGCCTGGAGCCAGCAGTCTCTCACTGTCACTTCTTTGCAGAAAAACTTTTGTCATTTAAAAAGAAACTGTGCTCAGCTTCATGACCTGGGAATCTCTAGGGTTCAAGCACATCAGTTGAGGCACCAGCTGCTACACCAGGAGAGCCCTGACTACTTGTTCCAAAGCCCTCACTCAGTCAGCCACTCACACACCCACTCACTCACAGACACATACACAAAATTTCCATGCACTCACTCACACTGGGACTCACATCGTCTGATTGGCTTGGTGGCTCAGCCTCCATCTTCATAACCTTTGCCTAGAATCTATTTTGTCTGTCTGAAAATCTATTTTATTCATCTTCATTTTATATATATATATATATGTCTTTTTTCATTGAATAGAGAATTCCATGTTGACTGGTGCTGGGAGCTGAACAGTGTCCCCCATAAAGGCATAATGTCCTATCCTGTGAAACCAGTGACTAGAGTTTTGCAGGTGTGATTAAGTTAAGCATATTGAGATGGAGGAGATAAACCTGGACTATCTGGGTGGGTCATCAATGCCATCACAACTGTCCTGAGAATATATTCTCCTCCAGGCACTCTAGAGGGAGAATCATTCAGTTAACATCTTAATTTTAGACTTATTCTTTTCAGGACTATGAGAAAATAATTTTTTAATGTTTCAAGCTTTAAAATCTTCAATCGTTTGTTACTGTAACCCTAATAACCTAATAAATATTTTTGTAAGGAATATGGGGTGCTGGAAAAAAAAACTAAACTAAAAATGTAGATATGGCTTTCAAATTAGATAAGTAAAGGCCGTTTAAATCTTGAGGCATAGTAGAATAAGTCTAGGTTGCCTCACATACACCATGGACAGAAACATGGACATTAAAGGCATTTCTGGTAAGAGTCCAATAATAAGTGAGGGTTCTGATTGGTAGCATCAATCTTAGTGCCCTTATAAAAGAGACCCCAAGGAACCTGTTTGCCCCCTCCACCATTTGAGGACATGTACAAGTTGCCATCTATGAAGAATGGACCGTCACCAGATATCAAAATTGTTGACCTAAAATCCTGAACTTCCCAGCTTCCAGAATGTGAGCAACAAATTTCTGTTGTATATTAATTTTATCCATCCTAAGGTATTTGACTATAGGAGCTCAAGCAGAATAAAATACCTTCTAACTCACTTTTTCCTCATCATTTTTGTGTATGTGTGTGCATGTGTATAGGTGTTTGTTTGTTATGATGGAGTTGTGAGAAGGAGACACACCAGCATGCCAAGTTCAAATTAAGAGTCCTTTATTTACGTGTGTTCAAGAGTAGGCTTTTGTCGAGAAAACCTTGACACTGAGTGGAATCAGCAAGATGCTTATAAAGGCAAAATCTGCAAGTGGGCTACAAAGCAGGGGGTGAGGGTACAAGGAACTAAAAAACCAAAGGAACAATCTCTTGGATTTCAGTTAACAAGGCATACAATTACATGGAATGTGTGGCTAGAAACTTTTCAAATGGTCAGCAAGAACGGTCAACATGAACAGCCCAGGGGAACAAGGTTGTGGGTCTGTAGTCATGGAAACGTTAACAATCACATGTACACACTGTGTGGAAGGGTGTCAGTTTCAGGTCAGTCAGACAGCTAAGATGGAGGATTTTAACAAAATGGTTTTACTTATGTCAAGCAAGTTATTGCAATTATTTTATGTATTTCATTAGCTATTTAATTTGCCCTTTTTAGTTGTACATGAGTCAATTTGTTGACTCATCCATCATGGGTATGGAATTATAATAAGTTTTTACATGCATAAGTTTTAAAACAGAATTGATTCATTATTTGATGAAATTGATAAACTGATTGAATATACAAGGCTCTATAAGCAAACTGAAGACAAGGAAGATAAGTGGACCAGTCAAACTAGTGTTGAGAGTTGTTAACCAGGGTTTCCACTTAAACAAGGATTGGAACCAAGATTTTTTTTCTCTTGACTCGGGTGTGATGAATCCAGGCTGGTATCCCACCGACTTCAAGCACTGTTGGAGTGGTGATGATGATGATAAAGGGTCCCTTCCAGGCAGGAGTCAGTCCTTTTTTCTGGAATTTCCTGACAGAAACCAGATCTCCGGACTGGAATGGGTGACAAGGCGTGGAAGACGGAGTGGGCAAAACAGTATGAATGCTGGAGTGGACAGTGGCCTGAACCTGCTGGAGGAACTGAAGATACTGCTGCAGTAAGAAGACATTGTTCCTTGTAGATCATGGTGTGCACATGAAGTGTAGCAAAAGCATACTGGCTGTCAGTGAAAATGTTTACCTGCTTTTCTGTTTCCCAGTGTAGGACCTGAGTTAAAGCAATTAACTCAGCTTTTTGAGCTGAGATATCTTGAGGCAATGCCTGTGACCAGATTACATCATGAGCCATGGTTACAGCTGCATCATACTGGTGGACTACCTCTGTTACGCATCTGCCTGACTTAAAGGAGTGTCCCAAAGATCAGGTTGGCTAGCCTGGGAGATGTTCAAAATGTCTTCACGGTCATGAACTGGCATTTCTGGATTATTATCTGGCAGCAGGGTGACCAGACTGAGGCACTGAGTAAGAAAGACAGTTAGTCTAGGTTCATCAAGTAAGAGGCTTTGATACTGGGTGATGCGAGTGTTTGACATCCAGTGACCAGAGGATCCTCAGAGCAGCGTTTCAACAGCATGGGGAACAGTTAAAGCCAGGTTCTGGCCTAAAGTCAATTTAGCTATATACACAATTGAATATTATGCTTTTTTTAAACTAGTATGGCTGTGACTGCAATGGCCTGGAGACAAGATGGCCAGTCAGAAGCCATTGGGTTCAGTCTTTTCAACAAGTAAGCCACCAGTCTTCTTCAGGCTCTCAAGATCTGAGTGAGGGCCCCTTTTGCAATTCCTCGTTATTCATGAATGAACAAGTGGAAGGCTTGGTAACATCTGGGAGGGCTAGAGTCAGGACTTAGGTTAGAGTCATTTTTAACTGCTGGAATGCCTGTTTCTTAGTAGCAGTTCATTTTATGGGCTGATTTCTTGCAGTGGTTGTGTACAAGGGTTTGGCAATCTCAGCAAATCCTGGGATCCATAGCTGGCAATACCCTGCCACCCCTAGGAATTCCTGTACCTGTTTCTTTGTGGTTGGCATGGGAATTTGAAGAATGGCTTCTTTCTGGGATGAGGTCAGGGCTTGTTTGCCCTTTTTTAGCTGGTATTCCAGGTAGGAAACTTTGGTTGAACAGATCTGTGCCTTTTTCACTGACCCACGGTAGCCCAAGTCTTGGAGAAGCTGTAACAGAGCCTTAGTATCTATTAAACAAGTATCCAAGTCTGCAACCACAAGCAAGAGATTATCTACATACTGGAGTAAAGTACATTCAGGGTGTAAGACACAGAACCCTGACAAATTCTGTTGCCAAGCTTCCTTGAAAAGGGTTGGGAGTTCTTGAAACACTATGGTAACTGGGTCCAAGTTAGCTGGCTGGTGTCCCCTGAGTCAGGATCTGTTCATTCAAAAGGAAAAATAGGTTGGCATGACCAGAGGGTCACCAGTACAGGGCAGGACCAGAGCTGATTTTTGGTCCTCTGTCTTTGGACAGCAAGGGCAATTTTTTTTAACCCAGTGACCCAATTCTTTACAATATGCACATTGATTCTTGGCTAGCTGGATGCATTCAATTTCTATTTGTCCTTTTTTAGTTTCTTTTTTTGTTTCACATGCTGGCCTCGAGCCAGGTTGGGAGGCCTGGATGACAGCAACTAATACTTTTGTTTGCCGTTTTGTTGCTTTCTCCATTTACTTGTCTTCCTGTTTCTGTTTCTCAGCATTTTGGCTATTAAAAACCTTCTGAGCTACCTTGAGCAGTTGAGAAATGCTGATTTCTGTAAAGCCTTCAAACCTCTGTAACTTTCTCTGCATGTCAAGAGCCACTTGAGCCATAAAAGTCTGATTGATAGCCAGAGCATTCTCAGGTGTCGAGGGGCCAAATGGGGTATAGGTACAGAATGTCTCCTGAAGATGTTCAAGAAATGCCCCCATTGACTCCTCGGGATCCTGAATAATCTCAGTAGTTTTAGAAAGATTAATAGGTTTTCAGGCTGCTCCCTTCAAACCAGCTAATAGGGTTTGGTGTAAGTTTTTAATGTCTGCTGGCAATCATCCCAGGTGGGACAATGAATGCACATGATTGATTTTACCAGGGAGGTTAAAACCTGTGGTTTGGATTTTGGCAATATTTTATTCTCTTGAGAAACAGGTAAAACACATTTTCCTTGAAGAGTTAGCCAAGTGCCTTTGTATATAGCACCCTGTTGTTCTCAAGTTAAAAGCTCTGTCTCTGTATAGTGTGGTTTACAGCAAAGGTCCTGAGTTTTAAGAAAACATATTTTTAACCATGGAGGGGGGTTTTGTACTAATTTAACTAGTGGTCAATATGGAGAAACTGATTCAGGTGACCAGGAGTCCCTGTGATGATCTTCCAAACAGACTTAGTAACATGAACATTCAAAGACCCTCTAGAGGGTTAACCAACATTAAATGCAGTTCAATCTATTTTATAGAGGGTCCAGAGTCCACCTTTTGAAAGGCAGAAACCATAGTCCTCAGCAAATACAATAGAGAAATTTTTCAATATACAGTCCAGAGGACTGACAGGTCATGAATTCTGTGAACCTATAACAAACAATGAGCAAACTACAAGCAAACAGTTAAAATACACAGTTAAAACATAATGACAGACAGAGCACATCTGGCCCAAGTCAGAAGAATTATGGATCCCTGGAACAACCTCAGGGTAGAAAACCAGAGGACTCTATTCAGCCAACGTCTTGACCTAATGAACAGTGTCCAAAGGGTGACCTCCTCCGACAGTGACTCCCTTAAACAGAATTTTGGCCATAAACAGAACAAAACAGATTCTTACCAGTAAACAGAACAAATTCATACCTCCTAGGAGAATGCAGATGGATTCAGGAATTTTTGAGGTGAAGGGAAATCAGTGGTCATTCCTTCTCCCTCTGAGACAGAAGAGAGGTTATGGGGCCCTGGAATGATTCAGGGGGCACCTCTCCTGTAACTTCTCCATCAAGCTGGGGAGAGCTGGAGTGAGGCCACCTCCCAAGGTTGGTGAAATCTCGCTGAGGCCTCCAAATGTTATGACCAAGTTGTAAGAAGGAGACTCGCTCACATGCCAAGTTCAAATTAAGAGTCCTTTATTAATGCGCAGCCAAGAGTAGGCTCTTGCCAAGAAGATCTTGACACTTGAGTGGAATTAGCAAGAAGCTTATAAAGGCAGAATCCGCAAGTGGGCTACATAACAGGGGGTGAGGGTACAAGGAACTAAAAACAAAAGAAACAACCTCTTGGTTTTCAGTTAGCAGGGCATATAATTACACGGAACTTATGACTAGGGAGTTTTCAAATGGTCGGCAAGAATGGTCAGCGTGAACAGCTCAGGGGAACAAGGCTGTGTGTCTGTGGTCATGGGAACGTTAACAATCACACGTACACACGGGGGTGTGTCATTTTTAGGTCAGGTAGACAGTTAAGATGGAGGATTTTAACAAAAAGGAGTTACTTATATCAAGCAATTATTTTACATATTTCATTAGCTATTTCATGTTCACCAATAGCACATGGCAGAAAAATAATCAAATCATACCTATATTTTCTGTTACCCTGAGTGCACCCTTTATGATAATAGTTACTTTATTTCTGTTTTTTCTTTTATTTTATTAGATGGATCTCTCTATGTTGACCAGGCTGGTCTTGAACTCCTGTGCTCAAGCAGTCCTTCCATCTCTGACTCCCAAAGCACTAAGATTACAGATGTAAGCCACCACACGTGGTCACTTTATTTCTTCTATTGTTATATCTTTGTTTAGAAGTGAATCACATAATCAGAATTGAATAAATATTTGTTGGTTAAATGATGAATATAATCTTTTAATTATATTTTATACATTTATTTTAATCAATTATTGAGTTAATATTAAAAAATAGTCTTTCTATATACTATATTTATTTTTACTTTTCTGTAAAAATAGTAAATTTATATAAAATAAGTATGATTGTAAGTTTTAAAAATGTACTATGTTACAGATACCTTTGCAATTTAAACATGTATGCAGTATTACAATTGTCAATGATGTGAAAAATTATAGCTCTCCTTTTTTTTGTTTCTCAATGGTTTAATTCTTGAAATAGAATACTAATCAAAAAAATCTAAGTTTGTAGATGCAAATTAGCAGAAAATTCTCAACTACCATCCTAGTTAAATATTTGTGTCTACTTTGTCACACAAACGATTTTTTTATTTATAAATTTTGGTCTTTGTTTATATTGAATCATATGCTTTTTATTGTAACTTATATAATTATCTCTCAGAGTATAAAAATAGCTTACTGGAATGTTTCCCATGTTTTGACTGGTTCTATGTGTCATCTTCAACATTTTTGTGAGTAAGGGTTTTTGTGAGCCCTATTTCATTTCACAGAAATGAAAACAAAGCACAAGATAGTGAGTTACTTCCTCAGCTAAAAAGACAGTCAGCTACAGAAGATCACTCAGGCAGTGTGCAGAGGAAATGCTTTCCTTTTGCAGGTCTCTAGTACAGCACACATCCAGTCATATTTAGCATGTCATGATCTCAGTGATATCAACTGTGGTATCAAACAAATGCAAGACCTACATTTACTATTACACATGCATGTATGCTAAAGCTAAACATCTCCCAAAGTAAATATTAGCTACATTTAGCAAGTACATTTAAGCTAGTGAATTATCTATAATCAATGCTTAGTTTAAGGTTTTGAATGAAAGAAATACCATAGAATGTTTAACCAATAATCACATCCTATTTTCTTTAAATACCTCACATAAACATATGTAATAAAAGAAAAATAAATTAAATTTAAGCTGTATATAGGGCAGTAATGTATACAGTATAGAGATTAAAATGGGTATAAAGAGCATATTTGAAAAGTATTACCAACAAAGTTTGTCAACTAGGTGTAATAAACATAAATTAAAACCAAAACTGAATCAAGTTTTATGGTAAATATTTATTATTGCTAAGTATCACTACATCTTTAAAATAATATTGTATTATATATATGATTTTGTGAGAATGGCATCAGTAAAACATTAACATTCTATATAAAAAAAAGTTTCTAGAAATTAGTGAAAGAAAAGCTCCAAGAGGTTACTATCCCAATTATCTAATCATCAAAAACAAAATCATCAAAACTAAAATCATCAAAACACAAATAAGATTGATTGGTGAAGTAGGCATATATGAATAAGTTGGCATAACCATCCAAATTCATCAGTGGAATTTGTAAATGTTAAGGCAATGGCGGTCTATACTGAAATGGTATTTTATATTTATAGTGTCTAAGTAGGTTGAAATTGCATTTTCTGGAGGAAAGAGATGCTTATCAAAGCACCAATAAGAATATTCCTGCATCAGTAACCCAATGAACTTGTCCATACATCCTATATCCACCTTTTATTCAATCCATCATCAACAATGCAGCCCAAGTGATTTTTCAAAAATGCCAACCCCTTGATGGCTCCCTCTGGCTTTCTAATTAGTATCCAGAGTCCTTATCTCATGTAATGGGTATGACATTTCCTATCACATTCATTTGAGTCTAAAGTTCATACAAATTAATTTCACTTTTTTATATTAATATATTATCTTACCCTGATTTCCCTTTGTGCTTAGTTCAATTCATTCTGTATTTTACTTGTCCAGTCGGTGTTTTTTCTGATCAACTAAGAATTTAAAAGTCAGTCAGGTTAAATCAAAGACTTATTTTAAGCTTTAGAGTATTTCTCTACTCTACTTGAATCTAAGAACGTCTGTCTACCAAAATACTCATGCTTATGGAATTATTCTCTCCCGTCTATGAAGAAAACACAGCCCTTTTTCTTGGGGTTAGCTCCATGTTGTCCTCTTCTATTTAACTAACTCATATACTTCTGTGTGAACTTGGGAAGGGAAGAGTGACTTTCTCAATATCTGAACCTATTCTCTCGTCACACATGATTTTCACTCCTGGTTCATATAGGAAAAGACTTGCAGGTACTGCTGGTGCATGTAGTTATCCAAAAGTCTTTTTTCTGTTGACAATTTCAGTCCCATACTCATCCAGCCTTCAGTCTCACTTTCTCTACCAGGAGTGTGCTCCTTCACCATCCATTTGGTCCCTTGGTGTTACCACATCTTACCTTCCCAGTAAGATTAGATGCTGCATTGTAGGATCAAAGAAGTCTTATGAGTCTCCCCCCCACCCCACCCCTCCCCTGCCTTTTTTTTTTTTTTTTTTGCTGCTTTTAGGTCCATAAACTTGAGCATATCCTTTGGGCCATGGTCTGTGAGAAAAGGAAATTCCCATTATGTTCAGCCTGCTTCTTACTTTCCTCATTCCTGCCTCCTCTCCCCTCATAGATTGAATGCTTTTTAAAATGATACAAGAATATTAGGTAACCATAAAGGAAAAACATATGAAATTTGTAGCAACTTGGATGGATTTAGAGTCTATAATACTCAGTGATCTATCACAGAAACAAAGAACAGAGTGCCATATGTTCTCACTCATAAGTGAACCTTGAACAGTTATCATAATATTTTAAGAAAGGAATTGGCAGTAATGGGAAACTGCCAGGGGAGAGGGAGTGGCATTGGCAGTTGAGGAAAACTGCCAGGGGAGGGAGGGGTACACCTCATCAACAAGAGTACCTGCATAATGAACATTTATATACCTAACCCTGAATTGTATCCCACATCTTTAAAATAAAGAAAAAATAAAAAATAATAATACCCAAGAGACAATGGAGATAAACTATACTTCCATACACATCTTTTTAAAATTCTCCTTTATAAGACACCCAACTCTCCACATTTCATCCCAGAAGCCTACAATCTGCCTAATTTTGTTTGCTGTATATTCTCTACCAATTCTGTCCTGTTGTAAATAGATAGGTCTTGTGTTCTCAATGTCAATAATTATCGATAAGAATAAGTATTGTTTCTTATAATTATTGTTTGGTGTCTAAATTTAACAGTCTACCATAAAATTAATATTTATTATTAATCTTATATTTTGGTGTGCTGAATTCTTGAAGATCTGTACAAATGTACCTCCTGTACAAATATTAGCTAATATACACAAAACAATGCAGCTGTCTAGTCTCAGTTTCTTCCATCCCTGTCTCAATCTTCCAATTTGCTCTTTAGCTATGTCCAAATACTTGCAATTCCCTAAAACAACAAAGGAATCTGTCACTTAAATATGTTACTCCCTTTGCCTGGAGTGCACTTGCATTTTCTTTCTGCCAGGTTAATTTACTTTTCTTTAGATTCTGTCTGAAAAATCACTCACCTAAAAATACTTCCATAACTTTCCTTGTTCCCTCAATCACTGGGTTACTTGCACCATATTGTACCAATCTGTTTACTTGTCTTTTTCCGATGAAGACCCTTATGTAGTTCTGTTATGGTTACTCCTTTAATCATGAAACTATCAGTGTCACAAATAGTGGCTATTACTTTAACAGGATCACAAAGTAAAGAAGGCATGCAATGACCAAAATTGGGCCTGCCAAATGAGTGAGAATTGTCTTGGTTGTCACAAGCCTTTAACATTTTGAAGTATATTGTTGCTAAACTTTATTTTAGCCTACAATGACTGATACAGTAATATTTTTAAATTTGTTGATTCACTTAAAAAAAACTTCAGAAAGCAGTTTTAAATTAATAAAATATTATGCAATTACCAAATATGTTAACATTCTTATATTGTATAATAAGTTGCTACTTCATCTCAAAAATTAAGTCAATCTCCTTCTTTAATATTGATAAAGTTTTTGAGTGCTGTTGAGACAGAAAGAGGAAGAAAGGGAGTAAGGGTGAAAACCTGAGCACATTGAACATTTTTAGGAATAAAATATTAATTTTTAAAAAAATTTATACACTGTTATAGCCAAGTGTTGCCTTAGAAAGCAGAAAAATTAAGTGTAATATGTTATCTTGGATGAGATTTTTGAAACAAAACCAGAAAATGTATGTAAAAACCATGAAAATGTAAATGAAAGTCAGAATAAAGTATGAAAGTCAGTTCATAATAATGTATCAATGGTGGTTCATTATTAGTGACAAATGCACCAAATTAATATAAGATGTTAATAAAAAGATAAAATGAATGTGAGGTATATGGGAACTGTATTATCTTTACAATTTTTCTCTGAACCTAAAGCTATTTTATAATAAAAGCAAAATTTTAAAAACATTATTACTTAATATAATAAATATTTTGTTGAATATGTTAGTAAAATAGCTAAATGTATATTTAGAAAACACTTGTTGACATATATTTAATATGTTTAAAATAGATTAAGAAAGCTCCTTCAGGTACCTTCTAAAACATAAGGTAATGGGAAAAAAATATATATATATACATATATTTTAGTAGGAGTCTCACTCTGTCATCCAGCCTGGAGTGCAGTGGCATGCTCCTGGCCACTGCAGCCTCGACCTGCCGGGCTCAGGTGATTCTTCTGCCTCAGCCTTCCAAGTAGCTGGAGCTATAGGCACGGACTACCACAACCAGCTCATTTTTTGGTTTATTGTAGAGATGAAGTCGTACCAAGTTGCCCACGCTGATCTTGAATTCCTGGGCTCAGACAATCCTCTCTCCTCAGCTTCCCAAAGTGCTGGGATTACAGGTTCGAGCCATTGAGACTGTCCTGAAATATATTTTTAAAGTAAAAATGACTCGTGAAAATTTGTTGTAGGAAAGAATAAGGAAGAATATCTAATTGTACATTTATATTTTGTGTAATTATCATGTACATTTTCTTTTTTTTTTTTTTAATTGCAGAGACCTGGTCTTGCCAGTTTGCCCAGTCTGGTCTCGAACCTCTGGACTCCGGCAATTCTCTCACCTCTGTCTCCCAAAGTGCTGGGATTACAGACGGAACCATTGCCTCCAATTTAAATTTTCTATTGGAAAATATGTTAATACTTTTTCTAACAACTCCAGTAGTAGTCTAATATTTTTACAACCTGAGGATACTAATCTCTTTCATCTTTTTAAAGGTTTCATCAGTACTGACAATTTTTCAGTTCGCTGTATCTCAAAAGGATTGTTTTACCCACAATATTTCAAGATGGATTAACTATAAGGTCAAATAACATTTTCTCTAATATATTATGATGTATATATAAATATTTCTGATAACATGAATCTTTTAAAATAACTGAATTAATTTTGAATGTAATAACTAATTAATTAATTAATTAATTGTTTTTAGGCTTTATATTGATAATTGATTATCTTTTAAGTCTGGGATTTGAAATATATTACTATAGGCTATATTTCTAGTATCCAGCTTTACTGTATTCTTTTAGATTAATCAAATATTGTACTCCAAAATGTACTTTGGGTGATTGCAATTTTTTTTTAATAACATGATTTACAAAGGCCAAAACACTTTTATTCTGAAGTTTTATATTTTAAATATACAGGTTTTCCACTAATCATCAGGGAGATGCAAATCAAAACCACACTGAGATACCACCTAACTCCAGTCAGAATGGCAATTATCAACAACTCAAAAAATAACAGCTGCTGGAGAGGGTGTGGTGAAAAGGGAACACTTCTACACTGTTGGTGGGAGTGTAAACTAGTGCAACCTCTGTGGAAAGCAGCGTGGCGATTCCTAAAAGCTCTAAAAATCGACCTTCCATATGATCTTGCAATCTCCCTGCTGGGAATATACCCTGAAGAACTCAAATCACTCTATAAAAAAGATACCTGCACACGTATGTTTATCGCAGCGTTGTTCACAATAGCAAGAACCTGGAAACAACCATGCTGCCCATCAAAAGAGGACTGGATTAAAAAAATGTGGTACATATACACGATGGAATACTATGCAGCCATAAAAAAGGAACAAAATCATGAATTTCGCAGCAACCTGGATGGAACTAGAGTCTATAATACTGAGTGACCTCTCACAGAAACAAAGATCTGAGTATCACATGTTCTCACTCATATAATGGACCTTGAACATCCAATGTAATACTATAAGAAAATGACTGATGGTACTGGGAAACTATGGGGGGCGGGGATGGGATTAACAGTAGCAAATATCTGTCTTGGGATGGAAAAACACCTCTTATCAACAGGGTGCCTGAATGAAACGTAATTGTACACCTAACCCTTAACTGTACCCCACAAAACCATAATAAAAAATATTGATTAATATAAAATATATATATATATATATATATATACATATATGTACAGGTTTTCTATTCTCTTTGTTTTTTTGTTTTTTGCCAGTGTGGCAGTATTGTCAAAAATAGTTTTTAAATATCAATTAATAAATATATTACCATAATAAAATATAAAAGTCCTTCATAGGTTTACATGGTTTAAATTGCTACTTAATCTCCTTTAAGCACTTTTCAGAGATTGGTGGACACCTGATATAGGTGTGGTAAAATTAAAGGACTGTAGCAATTTTTTTAGTAAAGAAAACATAATACTTATTAAACTGTCTGAATTAAGACATATTTTAATGTTAACTTTGATCTAATTAAGCACAAATCAGAGTTTGCAAGCTTTGTATAAAAAAAGTGAATACTATCTGACTTTCACTCGAGTATTAGATAAGTCACAATCTCAGAGCATCTTTTTCCATTATGAAATTAAATGTTGAAAAATATCATTTAGAAGTTTTCTTTTAATGCTACAGTTTAACATACATTTAACTTTTCCATCATTTTTATTTGTTTAAATAAATCATCCTTATAAACAAATTTTACATGTCCTTTTTATCTTACAAGTTTGTCTTAAAATTTTAATAAACGGTTAAATTATATTTTCATGGAGTATTTGCTTTTGCCTATGAATAACATTTATTTATTAAAATGGATTTCAAAATATATATCTTCTCAATATACCTGAAACATACTCTCAGAATCAATAACTCATTATGGCTATAATTCTTTCAGAGGAAACAAATTCCTATTGTTGACCAGATAATCCTGGATTAATTGTGAGAATAGGGATATACACCTTAATTAGATCAACCAGTCTATTAGAGTTCATGCTCTAGTGTATTATACTATATGCTAATCAAATTAATTAATTATTTAGCATTTCCAGAAATTAAAATTGAGAAATTATAACTGATATCAAAGAAATACATAGATCCTCAGAGACTATTATAAAAAATCACATGCTCACAAACTAGAAAACCTAGAAAAAAATGGATAAACATACATTCACTCAATATTGAATTAGCAAGAAACAGAAATCCTAAAAAGACCATTAATGAGCAGTGAGACTGAATCAGGAATAAAAATATTTCCCAAGAAAAAAAAAATCCCCCAAACAGATGGACTCATAACCAAATTCTACTAGAGGTACAAAGAAGTAAAACCAATCCTACTAAAACTATTCTAAAATATTAAAGTGGAGAACCACTCCCCAACTAATTATGTGAAACCAGTGTCACCTTTATAGCAGAGCCAGACAAGTAAACAGAAAATTACAAATAACCCTGATGAAAATAAATGCAAAATTTCTCAACAAATAATAGCCAAATCCAAAAACACAATACACCAAAATCAAGGGGATTGTAGTCTAGGTATGCAAGGATGGTTTAACATATGCAAATCATTAAATGTGATCCATCAATAGATGCAGAAAAGACATTTGATAAATATAATTTTTCCATGAAAAACCCTCAACAAACTAAGCATTGGTGGAACACATCTCAAAATATTAAAAGCCATATATGACAAACTCACAGTCATTAGCATACTAAACAGGGAAAGGTTAAATGCAATCCCTCTAAGAACTGAAACTAGACAAGAAAGCCTACTTTCATTACTCTTATTCAGCATAGTACTAAAAATCCTCGTTAGAATAATCAGGAAAGAGAAAGAAACAAAAGTCATCCGAATTGAAAAAGAGAAAGTCAGATTATCTCTGTTCATTGACAATATGACTTTATACCTCAAAAAAACCTCCTACATTTGATAAACAAATTTAGTATAATTTCAGGATACAAAATCATTGTACAAAAATCAGCGCCATGTTTATACCTCAATAGCAATCAAACTGAGAACAAAATCAAGAAGACAATTCTGTTTATAAGCTACCGTAAAAACAAAATAAAAATAAAATTCCGAAAAAATTTAACAAAGGAGGTGAAAGACCTCTACAAGAAAATCTATACAATCTATACAAATGAAAGAAATTGTAGATGACACAAATTAATTAAAAAACCTTACATACATATGAATTGAAAAAATACTTGTTAAAATGACCATACTTCCAAAAGCAATCTGCGAATTCAATGCAATATCCTTGAACTATCAAGACAATTTTTCACAGGATTGAAAATAAAATGATAAAATCTGTATGGAACCCAAAAAGATCCTAAATCATCAAAGAAATCCCAAGCACAGTCAACAAATCTGGAGACATTACATTATTTGACCTTAAATTATACTCAAAGATATAGTAATCAAAACAGCATGTCACTGTTATAAAAATAGACAGACACTGGAGAAAGAATAACCTATTAAGTAAATGAAGCTGGGAAAATTGAATTAATATATGCAGAGCATTTTTCTATATCCCTTGGTTATTGGATATTGTCTTTTGAAAAATTTAGATTTTTTTTCTTTTTATTTTAAATCAATGTGTGCATGTGCAAGTTTATGACATCAATCCTGCAAGATGGTAAAGTTTAAACTTACTGAGTCCATCATCCAGGTTGTGAGCATGGTGTTTTGCCCATTTTAAAATTAGATTGTGTGTGTGTGTGTGTGTGTGTGTGTGTGTGTGTGTGTGTTTCTATTAAGTTGTTTGAGCTCCTTATATATTCTGGTTATAATCACTCGTCAGATGGGTAGTTTGAAATATCTTCTTTTACTGTATGGGTTGTCTCTTTGCTGATACTTTATTTATTTTTAAAATATTTATTTATTTGCTGTGCAGAAGCTTTTTAGCTTGATGTAAGGTTGCCTATTTTTGCTTTGGTTGCCTATGCTTTTGAGGGCTTACACATAAAATCGTTGCCCTGGAACATTTCCCTAATGTTTTCTTCTAGTGCTACCATAGTTTCAGATATTAGATTTAAGTCTTTAATTTAGTTTAATTTAATTTTTGTGTAAGGTGAGAAATAGGCATAGCAAGTTTTTCTAGCACCATTTATTGAAGAGATTGCTCTTTCCCTTTTTCATGTTTTTGACATTTTTGCCAAAGTTGAGTTAACTGTAAATGTATGGACTTATGTGTGGGTTCTCTGTTTTACTCTATTGACCCACATGTCTATTTTTATTTATTTGTTTGTTTGTTTATATTTATCTTTGAGTTGGCGTCTCACTCGGTTGCCCAGGCTGGAGTGCAGCTCATGGCCACCCCAGCATCGCCCTGCTGGGCTCCAGCGATCCTTCCACCTCAGCCTTTCAAGTAGCTGGAACTACAGGTGCATACTACCATGCCCAGACTATTTTTGATTTATTGTAGAGACGAGGTCTGGCCAAGTTGCCAGGTTGGTCTCAATCCTGCAGGTTCAAGCAATCCTTTCTCCTCGGCCTCCCAAAATACTGGGATTACAGACTGAGCCACCGAGCCCAGCCTATGTAGATTTTTTTGATGCCAGTATGTTTTTGTATACTACAGTCTTATAACAATAATTTGAAGGCAGGTACTATTATGCCTCTAGCTTTGTTATTTTTGCTTAGGATTCCTTTGAATATTTGAGATGTTTTTGGTTACACATAAATTTTAAATTTTTTTCTCTAATTCCGTGAAAACTAATTTGGCAATTTCATACGAATTGTGTTGACTCTGTAGATTGCACTAGGTGGTATTGTCATTTTAACAATATCAATTTTAATAATCATGATGCATTACATAAATAGAATTAATGACAAAAATTATATAATCATCTCAATAGATGCAAACAAATCATTTGATAAAACTCAGCATCTTTTCATAATAAAAGGCCATTGTAAATTGGAATTGCTTTTTTCGTTTGTTTATTTGCCATTGGTGTATATAAATACTACTGAATAGATATGTTGATTTTGTATCCTACTGCTTTACCGAATCCATTTCTCATTTTTAACAGTTTTTTGGTGGCATCTGTAGGTTTTTGTAAGTATAAGATTGTGTCAACTAAGAACAAGCCTAATTTGACTTCCTTTCTAATTTGAAAGTCCTTATTTTTTTTCTCTCACCTGAGTTAGCTTGAACTTCCAGTACTATATTGAATGAAAATAGTAAAAAAAATAGGCATCCTTGTCTTCTTCCAGATCTTAGAGAAAAAACCTTATCCCCCTGTTCAGTGTGATGTTAGATATAGGTTTGTCATATGTGGACTTTATTATATTTAGAAATATTCTTTCTGTACCCAGTCTTATGAAAGTCTTTGTCATAAAAGAATGTTGAATTTACTGAGTGCTTTTTAAGCATCTATTGAAATAATCATATGGTTTTTGTTCTTGGTTTTGTTAATGTAATGTATCACATTTCTTTTTGCATATGTTGAACTACTTTTGCATCCCTGAGATGAATTCCACTTGATTATGGAGAATAATCTTTTTACTATGTTGTTGAATTCAGCAGCTGGGTGTGGTGGCTCGTGCTTGTAAACCCAGCACCTTGGGAGGCAGAGGCAAGAAGATCACCTGAACCCATAGGCTGGAGATGAGCCTGGGCAACTTGGTGAGATTTTTTTCCCTACAATAAATTTTTTTAAAAAGTTGTTGAATTCAGTTTGTTAGTCTTTTGTTGAAAAATTTACATATATGTTTATCAGAGCTATCAGTCAGTAGTTTTGTTGTTGTGTCCTTGTCGCATTTTTATATTAGGATAATGTTGGCTCTATAGAATGAGTTTGTAAATGAAAAGTATTCTCTCCTTTTCAATTTTTTTGAAGAGTGAATGAGAACAAAATACTTCATATAGGTATAAGAGTAAGAACTAGCACATAGTAGGCATCATGTAAGCTTGTTATAAATGCTGTCACTGTAATATGTACTTACCATTGAAAAATCTATTCTTAATATTAGTATTGACAACACAGTGGGAACTCATTATTTTTTTAATTAATAAGCATAGTACCTCACTTAAAGTTTATACAACATTGAGAGATTTGTGTTCTCAATCTTTAGATGAGAATATCAAGAGAAAATAATTTTAACTTATATATTCTGATCAATTGTACCAAATATTTTTTTAAAAAATCCATACATTTATTCAGGCAGTCATTCTTTAGCTGCCAATCTGACAATTAGCCAGTTACCCAGATGGCCAGTTGTCACTTAATCACCCAATCCAAGAAATCATGTTAATTTTAAAGGCTAAGACTTGAAACATAAAAATAACATAGATACTGTGCTAGAAATGTTTTTTTCTTTAATTATCTCATGATTTATTATCCTCACACTTTAGAAAGTTACTTCTAACACTTACAATAAGTGCATTAATGTACATATGAATAGTTGGTTAGCTGAGCAAAAAGCTATAAAAACTAAAATTTAAAAAGAGGCTACTAAGAGGACATTCATATCTTAGAAAATATAATTGAAATGATCACTTGGAGATAAAAATGATTGAGCATTATATAGACATTTGTACCTATACAAGATCAAGTTTATCTTCTGAGTTGATGGATGATTTTAATTTAGTGTTTTACAAGTCAAACTACAGTTTGGCTCAAGTCAACCCTCCTGTTTTCAAGTTAGTCACATATATTCTAGTTTCTGGTAGTAGCAACATTTAAACATTAAGAAGAGGAATTTGCAATATCAACTAGAAAATGCTGTTTAGAATACTATCAAATTGCCTAATTATTAGCATTTATTGTCCTCTTTATGGAATAGATAATGCAGAATGTTTTAGACAGTGTTTTAAATGTTGAGTATGTTTGGGCATAGTCCTAGGTATTGGGAATATAAAGTTAGATAACAAGGACTTTGGTCTTAGAGTTTACAGTATAATAAAGAGGAGACATTATATGTCAATGAATGAAGGAATAAATGGAAAAACTTAAAAAAAAGTATGATGCAAACTCTAGAAAGCTATATTGTTAGCTTAATGACAAAAACACATATTTAAGGGATTAAACAACTTTCTGAGGATTACAAACTTAGAATTTCACAAATATAGTGACTGTCCTGTATCATTGAGGAATAATGCTTCATAAATCTGTTTTATCTCTCCCTTCTCTATACTTCAAAACTAACTGACTTCTCTATGTGTTTCATGAACATCAGAGGGAAAAGTAGATTTAACCCAACCAATATAAAATGGGGGAAAAATAGATGCTGTATGAAGAAAAAAAAATAGAATTAAGATGATAGGAATATGAAGAAAGTAATAAAATTACAATTTTTTTCTTTCTAATCAAGCAATTCTAACACATTCTTCCTCTTATGAAAACCCGAATAAAGTGCACTAAATTTAATTTGAGCAACACGTTCTTAACCAGGACCAAGCTATCAAAGAAGTATGTGGCAGATGCTCTTGTCGTGGTCAAGAGAGACAATGCTGATAAAGATTTGGGTGACAGAGTTCCTACTGCAAAGATAACATTGGTGGCAATTAGGGTGAAACACCTATCTAACAGTAAAGACAGTGAAAGTGAACACCAGCAGCAAGACACAACATAAAGTGAATTTACATGAGGGCTGCAGAGGTAGTAAATAATGGTTTCAGACTAGTATCTGGAAAGAATAAGCAAACTATTTTGCCTGAAATTACAATTGATTATTTGTTGATTGAATATATCGATTTCACTGATAATGGCAGTTTATAAGATGATAAAGTGTCAAACTGATGCAATTAAATGTGTAATTATGGTAATAATTTTTAATGCATGGAGTTTGATAGTTTTTTTTCAACTATGTCAGTGGCATATTCACATCCTCTGTGAGACTTGGAAGCTGCTCAGAATGCTGTGCAAGGTTACAACACGGAGGCAGTCTTTTTTCCTATTGCTTTCTTTGATCACAGGCCTTCCCTAATCTTCACTTATGCCATTGCTTTTCAGTTGTGTCAGTTTAAAATGCATTTCATGTCATCTCTAAATGGTCATCCCATTTTTATATATCTCCTTTATTTATTTTCTTTGTTTCAATTTATTACTACATACCATCTCAGGCAGGCCAAGTAGATTTGGGTGACAAATACAGTCAGATACAAAACTAGAAAGAAAAATAAAACTTTATATTTGCAGAGTATCTTAAATTACCATCACTTTTGATACAAAATCACAAAGAATGCAAGGAAGGTATTCCCATTTGATAAATAAAGACAAAAATGCTCAAACAAGTAATATTAAAGCATACATTGCTACATTTTGAACACAAAAAGTAAATGGAATTCATAAAAGTCTCAGGCTAAATCTTGTCAAATTTTGCTCATGAAATTTCACCGGCCATCACCAAGATTCTGACCTATTACATTTCTCAGGGCTACACCATAGTAAGGACAGGATCCCTACACACTGCCTATTAGCAGGTGCATGGATTTCACATGAGCAACCAGAATGAGTGAATACTCTATTATGGATGTAACCCTTACCTAATTGAAAACAACATTTCTAATTTTTAAAGAAATGTGTGAGTGTAGACACACACAATAATATTAGAAATATATTTATGTATATTAATACAAATACACCTATTTGAAATATTTTCTTTTGGATTTTTTCAGAGTACACCTGAAAAAAGAACTGTAGGCTTTAATTAATCAGTGCAGGCATTTTATACTCCAGGAGCTCTCTCTCTCTCTCTCTCTCTCTGGTATCTATGCATATTTAAAGTTTAATTGTGAGAAATTTCTCTGATAATTTCTGATTTATCAAAGTTCGCCTAAGATACAATTCCTGCACATTAATGATGTCAGTACTCTAAGATTTGGACTGAATTGGATACATCATTTCTAATATACCAAAGGAAATATGTCTCCTTGGAGAGCTTGAAAAGTCCAGCATAAAATTTGGAAGGAAATATAATAAATGAAGTTTTCATACTATTTATATCTTCTTTTCTGTAAAATGTCCCTTTTGAAGTAGTAGATCTAGTCTAGATACATCCCAAAATTCCTAGCACACATTGCAGAATTAAATCAAAGCCAAATGACCATATGGTTAAATTATTCACCATGGAATACTGCTTTTTAAAATTCTTTTTACCTAGGCTACAGCAGTCCCTAGCCAATCCTGATGCATTAAAATGTCTGACATTAGCATATTTTATAATTGAACAGAGAAATGATGTTACTATTAATTTATTTTTGAAATATTAACTTGCTTTTAAAGAAAGTACAATGAATAAATGTCAGAAGTATTTATGACAACACATTGTTATATCAGGTATGCCCTTGAAATTCCAAGCTACATTAACAGGAAGATTACTGTGCCTTTGAAGTAAGTTTGCTTTTTATCAAGGCAAACTGTAGTTTGAATTGCACTATGAGGCAGGCCAATATAAGTATAGAATTACACACAGTCCTAAAAGTTTATTACTCATAATATAATGCAATACAATATAATATACTATAATATGATGTGATATACCATAATGAATATAATTGTTATTAATATAATAAGAATAATTCAGAGGAATTGGTAAATTGTCAAGCTTGTGCTCATATTCATTTTCTATGAAACTATATTACACTTTTATTTTATAAAATGATGTTTGCTATTTAATTATGTTTAGTGACTTTTTAACTTCAATAATTCTACGTAAATCTTAGTTTCCTCTAAAATTTCAAGTAAGAAAATAAGCTACATTTTACATATCCCTTCCCTGATAGCATCTACTTTTATTAACCACTTTAAATTATCTATTTTTGGGGGGGAGGTTGGAGTCTCACCCTGTTGGCCACTGCAGCCTCGACCTGCTGGGCTCTGGCGATCCTCCTGCCTCAGCCTTCCGAGTAGCTGGAACTACAGGCACGCGCTACCATGCCCAGCTAATTTTTTGATTTATTGTAGAAATGAGGTCTCGCTGCCCAGGCGGGTCTCAAACCCGCAGCCTCAGGCAATCCACTCACCTCAGCCTCCCAAGGCGCAGGATTACAGTCTGAGCCACCAAGCCCGGCCAAATGATCTTTTATGTTGCTTGTTTTAAATAGATCATTGAGGTGACTTAGACAATACCTGTTGATTATTCAACTATATGCAAAGACAGTTTGACCCATGAAACATATTACATACTAATAATTCATCAATCAATATAGGGTCTTATTTTTATTACAGACAAGTCTATGGACGTAATATATAATTTATCATACTTGATAATTTCTAATAAATAGATGAAACATACAGAAGAACAATATTTGAGATAATAAGACATATCATTAATGAGATCTGCTTGACTCCTAATGTTAGAGTACCAAGAACAGTGCTTTCCATAGTTTATATTGTATGTTTTTACACATACACAAACACATTTACTTACAAATTGTTAAGAAAATAATTTGAAAGAGTACTAAGTAAAACAACATTTAGAAAACACAAAGTTTATTAAAATAGAATTTTCATATTTGCATTGTGAATACACAAGGGGAAGGTTGAGGTGAATAAAGTGGAGGTCAAAGACAGTATTTCTTGTAGTTTTTAAGTCTACTATTTAAACTTACTTTTTTTGAGAGTTGTAGAAGGACTAATGTTTTTGCAGAGCATCTCAGTTTCTCTATGCTTCCTATGGTTTGAGCATTTAGTAGCACCAGTAGCCTAGATCTTCCTTTGTAAGAGAGAACTCAATATCTTTGTCTCCATAAATAGCTTGTTCTTTTCTCCATTGAATAGCCATGTTTTCTCCATCATTGCTGCTCCAGTCATGGAACCATTGAGCCTTAACTTGAGTATGAGTGTCCGGTCAGACTATATATCCAAAAGCTGTGAAATATTTTGGAATTTTTTCTCCTGTATGATTCTTTGATGAATGTCTGTAGGTTTTGGGGATGAAAGATTGGGAAAATCGCTGTCCTGTGCTCTTCCTGTGGTATTAAAAGGTCCTTTTTCAAGGTGACCTGGGCTGTACTAATGAGTCAGGGTCTGACACTGGTTTACACCTGGAAACTGACGATAATGTCATGATGTTCTATTTGGATGACATTGGTTTTAGATTTTATAGAGTTATATATATATATATATATATATATATATATATATATATATATATATATACTTTTTTTTTTTTTTGGTCCTCTAGATTCACCATAGTGTATTACATCCTTGAGAGGCATTTTCCACTGGTTTCATTTTGTTTCTTGCAATATGTTTTCTTTTGAAAGTGAAGTGTTACCATCTGGCCTCTGCTATTGAAGAATCCCCACAAACTCTAAGGAGATAATAACAACCTCTTTACCACCAACTTTGGTGTATCAGTAATACACACGATGTCCCCAGAAAACAGTAATTATTATGTGTTTTATTGAAGAGAAAGTTTTTAGTGCTTCCTGGGAAGCATGGTTAGTTATCTGTTCTCTGGTCTTATGTCATATAGTCATACTAGCAGACTCACTTCATTTAGCCTTTTGACACATTTTTCAGTAATCTACTAAATTTATTTTATCATTTCTATCTTATTAATTTGAAACCACTTATTTGTTGAGACTCCAAATAGTAATTCCAACTGTGCACTGAGATTTGCTCATGGAGTACTTGTCAGTGTATAAAATTCTGAGTTACAAGAAAGTGTGTTTCAGCAAGAAATTCTTCTTATCTATCTATATTCTTCCTCTTGTGCAGACCTCTTAAAATCTATTCCTAGGCATATCTGTGGGCTCAGGAGACTTACCTGGAATGTGAATTGTACTTTATTTTTGATTCTATTGTTCTCATAATCGGGTTTTGGAAGTGATTTTTCAGACCAATCTGCCTTTCAGTTATAGGAAATGAGAGTTGTATTATATGTTATTATAAAAACCTTATGACATTCATACCATGCTTGGAAATGATTGTTAGTGGTTAAAACCTGTAATTTTCTTTCTTCAGTGCAATTAATGATACTTTACAACCACCACCCAACCAACTTCAAGGTCTCATAATGACCATTGTCAGTTTATTCCTTTAATGTTAGAGATGGTGTATATTTCTATTATATCTAATAAACTATTATATAGATAGTCATCATATTATCATACTGCATAAAGTTTGATATTCTTAACAATTTTGAAGTTATAGCATGATAGAGACTGTCAGCATCAACCGTATTATCTTTGTATCATCAAGCTGGTGAATTAGTCAGCTTTATATGATAATATTGATGTAAGAAATTTATTTGGCAGATGCAAGAAACATACATTTGGGGAAGGGGATTGATAAAGAAAGAAAAACAGCCAACTAAGGCAATAAAGTGCTCATTACTAAGCCAGATATGATCCTAAGTGATGAGTTTATTTCTGTAGGAAGACTCTGGGGAGCAGTTTAAAACACATGGTTCAGAATTCTTGTACCTTAGGTGAAATGGTAGTGGAGTATTTATATACTACTTCTTATTGGTTGTGGTTGAACACTGCTCCCCAGGGTTCTTAATTCCTGGCACTATAGGTTTGTTGAACTCACAAAAACAACCATTTTCCATAGTGTTGGAAAAAACTCAGGCACAGAAATGTAGTTATAGTACTGACAATTGAACTTTGCTATATGTAATTCTAACTAACATCTTGATAATATGGTTCATTACTGCTTATAAATTGACTTGAGTGAAAAATGTTCTTCTTTTTAAAAAATCTAATGTAAGGTTTTCTTTATCTTTAAGAAATCAGTTCTTAAACTTTTTTTGGATATGTGTTAAGTATATATTTGATATATACACATTTATATAATATACATTAGATATATAATGGTCTTTATAGAGAAATACATATGTCTAACATATATTCATCGAGAAATACATATATATGCAATATCAGAAATAATATTTTTATCATTTTAATAAGGGGATGGATATAAATTTACTTAAAAATTATATGAATATTGTCCTTATATTCAACTGTAAAACTGATGATTATTGAATAAAATGAAACCATTTATAAGATTTCTTTTATAAAGCATTAGAATACACACACAAATGTGTATTTATGAATATTTTGCTCTCTTTTTTATTTTTTGTGGTGAAGTAAAATTAGAACAATCACTTTAAAACAAATAAGGCACATTGAGAAAAAAGGATTTATTATGTTTAAACTTGTAATTAATTTTCCCAACATTACTCAAACTAACTGAAAGCAAAGAATGAATTAAACTTTTTTAACACCTGCTGTGTTCCAGAAGTCTTTCAATATGCTATAACATTTAAAAACACATTTTCTAATTCCTAGGCACTTTTTTTTGGTTGTCGTTACAGATTTTTTTAAAGATCACAATATCTGGAACCATTTTAAAGACAAACAAGAAGGGAATTCAATAATTATGACTCCTTTTTATACAATAGAACTATCTTTAGGGATTTTATCCTAAAATACCTTCTTTATTGATATCCTTAAGCATTTAAGTCCTTGTAAGGTTTAATTTCATATAAAACATGAAAAATGGTGTTATTTGACCTTGAGCTTATTCTGCTATTACAATAGAGCAGTGTCATTTTACAAATCCTTAATGCCTTTTAGGGTAAAAATGACCCTTGGACAACTTTTATGAATTTTCACATCTCCACCATTCATGTTCACTCACCTGGCAAAGACAGCTTTTGAGGAATTTATATGAAAAGAAATAAATTTGATATGCTATTCTGATATCTTCTATCATATAGTATTATTGTTGCAACTTAATTTTTAAAACATTAAACTTTTAAATTAGATTTTTATTTTTATTATTTTCTATTATTACGATAATTTTTATTATATTTTAATATAAGTTTCTTGTTCATTGTTACATACTTCAGTGAACCACAAAGAAGTATATTTCCTGGTGACACAATTGTTGAATTTTTATTTGAAATTTCTGGAGAGTTACAAAGGTGTTAGAAAATGCTCAGGTTGTCTTAGTCTGTTTTGTGCTACCCAAACATACCTTATTCTGGGTAATTTATAATGAACAAAAATTTGTTAGCTCATGATTCTGGAGGCTGAGATGTCTAAGACTGAGGGGCCAACATCCAGTAAGGGCTTTCTTGCTGTACCATACCATGGTGGAAAGAAAAAGAAAGGGTGAAAGACAACAGGAATGGGTTAAACTCATTATTTTATAAGAAACCTACTCACATGATAGCAAACCCACTTCCCCAATAACAGCATTCAACTATTCATGAGGCTAGATATCTTTACCTCCTGAAGGTCCCACTTCATACTATTACATTTGCGATTAAGTTTTCAACACGCGTTTCCAGAGAAACATTTAAACCATAGCACAATACAAGAGGACCTCCAGAAAATAGAAATTATTTTTTGAAGGGTGGACCCCTTGTAGTATAGGCTTTCCCCTGCTGGGTAACTGTTCTAGGAAGCCATCGGCATCAATATACCAGCTAGCGTTGTTGTGAGAGGCTGCAATCCGCTTCAGTTTTTTTTTTTCTTTTGTTTTCTTTTGGAGATTCTTTAAACATGTTTGCCCATTTCATGAGTGCACCTGCCCATACTGCATTGAATATTCAGCAGATTTTGATTAAAAAAAAAAATAACCACTATATTTCACCCTCCCTATTCACCTGATCTTGCCCCAAGTGACTTTATCTTGTTTCCCTGAATGAAAAAAAAGTCTTCAAAGGGAAATGTTTTGCTGATGTGAAAGAGGTAATACAAAAAAATGGCAGAAGCACGAAAAGGCATCAAAACTGTTGAATTAAAAAACTGTTTTGAGAAGTGGAAAAAGCAGCTCAAGAGGTGTATTACATCAAATGGATAGTACTTTGAAGATGATTCAAGTTTAAACATGTAAGAATAAATACACAATTTTTAAATAAATAATTCTGGGGTTTTGGTGTCCCCTTTGTATATTGCTTTTAAAATTGAGAGATTTTTATAGAAAAAAAAGTCTTGAATATTTAAAACATGCAAACCCAGTGCTAAACAATGTTAAATAATTTGTTAATTTTCTAAAATAATGAATCAAAGATTTATTTTATCGTCTCTTGAAGCTGTCAATTCACTAATTGGATGTCTATACACAGATCCATATCCTTTATAACATATTTCATTCTTTGATATCTTTATACTGGTAGAATCTGAGTAAGCAACACTCATGTAAGTTTGAAAAAAAAAACTTCTGGTTTTGGATGATGATAGTAGCACTGGTATCATTTTTGTTAAGGCCAAAGCAATGCTGCTAATAATAGCAGTCTCTGAAGCAGCAGTACGTATAGTTTTATAGATCCAGCCTAGAGGAAGTAGTTTCTTTATACATTCTGGATAGTAACATGTTTCCACTTTTGCCCTTGGAATCAACTTTAAATTAAATTATTCTTTTTCCTGACACTGATACAGGGAGGTTGAGAAAAATTTCAATTTCTTTTTTTTGTTTGTTTTTTGGGGTTTTTTTTGAAGAATAAAGTTTTCTTTGTTTTTTTTTCTTCCTTTTTCCTTCTCTTCCTATTTTCTTCCTTCCTTTTTTATTCTTTTCTTCCTTCCAACATCTGCAGACAAGTTATCTATTATGTATCTAAATATATATATATATATATTTTTATATACACATACATCATATATATGCTAAGAAATCATATCTATGCTAGTTTTCAAGGAAACAAAAAGAACAGGATGTGGTCCACTTTTCTAAAAAGTTTATTGTTCATGGTTAGAAATAATTATCTATTTGAATAATTTTACATAGTTTTGTCGAAAATATCATATTAGACATAGATATAAAGTGCCAGATGAAGAAATAATAGATAAGATTATTAGTGAATGCTTGGAAATAAGTCTAAAAAAACAACAACAGTTCAAGTATAAGTTAGGTGGGACAGAACACTATAACTTCATTATTTTAAAGACTTCAGTTCTTCATAGCAACACCAAGGGAAGGGGCATGAAACAAATATTCTTGTGGTAGTTCAGGTTAAAAAAATTATGACCAGTAGCATGCATCTCTATCTTGATGACAAAATATACTGATCTTTGTCACTCTCCAGAGGCACCTATTACCTATCCACTTCAACTTGATATAACAGTCACCTATATATTCTATATTTCTTATAGATGAATAAGAATCATTTTTATAGAAACATTATAAGCTCTTTACACAAATAAGTATTTGTTTTAAGATGTTCTCTACACATATTATTGTGATTTAATTTGAACCATTTGAACATACATCCCTTAGAATTAATTTATTCAGAAAAAATATAATATTAGTTTTAGACGAAGAAGCTTGTTTTTAAATATCTTTCATCTTAGCCTTTTAAATAAAATTAGTTTACTTATTTTTTTAGATCAATTTTATGTTAACCTAAAAAATTCACAAAAAAGTACAGTATTGAATTCGGGAATGATTTAATCCTAAGTTTTGAGCTACTTATTAAATGGAAATTATCTTCTAGTATGTTATACAATTAGAGCTTAGAGTTTCTTAATCTTGGAACTATCTGCATTGTGGATCAGTTAATTCTTTGTTGTAGGAAACCATATTCTGCATTGTAGGGTACTTAATAATATTTCTGATTTCTACTAACTAAATGTTAGTAGTATATCTTGCCCCTTTGAGTTATAACAAAAAATATGTCTTCAGATATTGTTAGATGTTTCCATGGAGGCAGTTGCCTCAGCTTGAAAAACAGACTTAGAAAACTACCACAACTTTCAAAAATGCCTACTTGGGAGAGGGTGTGGGCTTGGCAGTTGAGAGAAACTGCCCAGGGGATGGAGGGGAACACCTCACCAACAAGGGTGCCTGCATAATGAACATTTGTATACCTAACCCTGAATTGTACCCCATATCTTTAAAATAAAGAAAAAAAAATTTTAATGTCTACTGAATTATAAAACTGTAGATTATATACTAGAATATTTTGATATAAAGAAATATAGTTATGTATATTATTTTTACAATCCATTATATTCAAGTAATGTTATATACAAATTATAGCAACTATGCAAACAAAGCAATTGTGTTCTTGAATAATACATTGTTGCTTCTAGAAAAATGTTCATTCTATTGTAAGCATGTAAATTTATTTCAAATTCATTAATATATTATTTTTTCAGGAGAAAAATAAAATGCACAGTATCATCAATTTGATATACAAAATTATTTTTAAGTGTTTGCCTCTAAATTTCAAGCAATTGTTGTAAGGACAGATTGATAAATTCTCACAATTTAGAGTTAAAATACACATTAAATTCTAATGATTATTTGGCTTTAACTAATTTGGCAAACTGAAATAAGATAGCAAGCAATTTAGCAAGGCTTCCAAAAAGATGACAAATCGGTTTGCTCTGCTTTCTCATATCTTTCTTACTAAAATTAACATTCATGCAGCAATAAAACCTACTTTTCCTACAAGCATGCTCATTTCAGAAATTAATAAAGAATTAGTCAAAGGAGTTGTTAAAAATGTTCAGATACATAGACGATAGATTAAGGCATTAAGATAAATAGACATAGATTAAGAAATGGTTGAGCTTCATATCTTAAAAACTAAATAGCTACACCTACAAAAGAAACTAGAAGTAATCTGTATATAGAGAACAAAATTAAGCAAGTATACTAGAAAATATAACACAATTATAGTCTCAAACTTTAGTATTGAATGAGAATAAGCAGAACTCAATGAATGGGAAACCACTGACTAGGCTAGAGTTTAACCCTGTGTCAGGAAGCAAAGTAAACTCAACCAGTACCTGTCCTTGTTTCTTGGATGTTGTTCTTCTGCTACTCCTCTAGCCAGAAAGTCAGTACAAATAATAATAATAATAATAATAATATAATAATAATAAAAATAAAGTACAGTCGAAAATGAGTAACAACAAAACATTAAAATTGAGCTTGATTATATAATACCTTTCCAACACACACAAGACTCACTCCTTAAAAGTCACTTGTTAAGATATATGCTATTATCCTTATAACATGTCTGCTTTTATGCCTAGAAAGGACTGACTTAGAGTCTATTTAGTCTTATGTTAATTTAACCACTCCAGGTTTCTTACTAGTTGCATGTCTTTTTTTTCCATTCTTTTACTTCTCTATAGTTGCATCTTTTAATTTGAAATGTATCTACAGTAGATAATATAGAGTTAATATACTTTTAAATCTAGTTTCATAATCTGTTTTATGACTGCATTTTTTAATCTACTTAAATTTTGTTATTGATAGAGTTAGATTTACATTTGTCATTTCGCTTTTCATTCTCTGTGTAACCTGCATTTTGTTCCTCTATTTTTCATTTACTTTTTCATTAAGTGAGTTATTTTTAATGTAACATTTTAATTGCAAAAATGATTTCGTGATATAGTTTGTTGAGTCATTTTTTTAGTTGTTACTCTACAGTTTAAAATATACATCTTAATTTACCAGAATCTACGTCAGAAAATACTATCTTTATTCCAGGAAGTTATAGAAATGTTTCTCTTACTTAACACTATTATCTCACTGTCTTTTCTTTGGTTACAAGTTTATATGTTTTGGTTATATAAACATATAACCAAAAAACATATCAACATATGTTACAAATTATTGACTTTATTGCTGGAACTATTATTTTATATAATTTTATGTCTTTGAAAGCAACTGAGAGAAAAGAGAGAACGAGGTTGGGCATGATGGCTTATTCCTATAATCTCTACACTTTGGGAGGCCAAGATGGGGGGATTTCTTGAACCCATGAGCTCGAGACTAGCCTGGACAATGTAGTGAGACCTCGTCTCTACAAAATATCAAGGAAATTAGCCAGGCGTGGTGGTATGTGCCGATAGTGTCAGCTACTTGGGAAGTTTAAAAGGAAGAATTGTGTGAACCCAGGAGGTAAAGGCTGTGGTGAGCTGTGATCCTGCCACTCCAGTCTGGGCAACAGAAAGAGACTCTGACAGAAAGAGAGAGAGAGAGAGAGAGAGAGAGAGAGAGAGAGAGAGAGAGAGAGAGAGAGAGAGAATGAGAAGGGAGAGAAAAGAGAGAAAGAGAAAGAGATATTTATAGAGCTTTTTCTATTAGCCCTTGATTTGTATCCATGAATTGAGTTACCACCTAATGTTATTTCCTTAGTCCAATACAGCTTTGTTACCACCTATCTCCTTTGGCAATATACAGACATTGCATTTCTATATCTTAAAAGTGAGTAATATAAATATGTATTTTTTTTATTTATTTATACAGTTTTATTTATACAATTGCTTTTTAAATTATGTAAGAGAATAAATATGAATTTATACTGTATTTTATAATTACCTATTTACCGTTACTATTTTTATTTGTCTTTTCATATGGAATTTGAATTACTATCTGAGGATATGTGCTTTCAGCCTGAAGAACTTCCTTTTTCAACTTTTCTTTATCCAGTCAATTTTTGATAGACATTTACATTGGTTTTATGAGTTTGCTATCATGATTACTGCTGCAATAAGAATACAAGTGCAGGTATCTTTTAATATGTCTTTAAAATATTTGATAGCCACTTTTGCTTTATTTTGTCTTTAACTTTTGCTTTTTTGTGTGAATGGTTTAAATGTTTTGCCAGATTGACCTATTTTTTTCCTCTCTGATACCTTGACAATGTTATATGCATTACTGCTTTTTCACCTCCATTGTTTATGATGACAAAAGAGATGGCAAGTAATATTTCTATTATACAGAAGTCAAAATAAAATATTGAAGCACTGATAATTTTTAAAAACTGGAAAATGAAGTATTTTCTTGTAGAGAGATGTAAGAAGGCATAGAAAATATATGGGTCATCACTGGACACCGAGGGGACAAGTCTAGAAGTAATTTCATAATAGCAAATTCAGATCAGACACTTAAAGAAGATTTTCTTTTTTATTATTTTTACTTTTGTATTTCAGATTCAGTTAAGTCCATGTTTGTTTCATGGATATATTTTGTACTGGTGGGAACCAGGCTTAGGTGGCCCATTTCTCTGATAATTAACATTATAACCAATAGGTAACTTATGAAACTTAATCCCCCTCTCAACCTCTCCCCTGTGGTGTCCTCAGTATTTATTACTTCCAACTTTTTTTGCCATTTAGCTCCCACATATAAGTGGGAACATGCACTATTTTTTTTCCTGTTTCTGAGTTGGTTCACATAGAATAATGTTCTCTTACTCCACTTAAGTTGCTGCAAAGATATTGGTTCCACGATTTTGCTATTGTGAATACTGTGCAGTGAAAATACAGATACAGGTATCTTTTTAACAAAATTATTTATTTTCCTTTGGATAGATACTGAATAGTAGGATTGCTGGATTGAATGGTTGATCTATCTTTTGTTGAGAAATCTTCATATTGTTTTCCATAGAAGTTGAACTAGTTTACAATTTAATTAATAGTTTATGAGCATTCTCTTTTCTTTGCATCCTCACCAACATCTGCTGTTCTTTGACTTTTTAATAATAGCCATTCTGACTGGTGTAACATGAGTCTCACTGTAATTTCAATTTGCATTTCACTGATGATTAGTAATGATGAGCATTTTTTTCCATATGTTTTCTGGTCACTTGTGCGTCTTCTTTTGAGAAGTGTCTGTTCATCCTCTTTGCCCACTTTTTGATGGGATTGATTGTTTCACTTAATGTTTAAAAGATTTTCTATATGGAGAGATGTCTGCAAAGTAAGGTGAGAAGACAAATATTGAGTATAACTTCTTGTGATTATCAGTATTCACCAACTTAACAAATTCAACAACAAGAAGTAATTATTGTTGCTAATGTCATTTAAATGTCAGTACAGGATTCAGATTTGTCAGTTACATAAAATATAGTAATATGTAAATTTGATCTATGGACATTTTTAGACCAAGAGGTTTCCATAGAAAGCTATATTTTAAAACTTGGTATACAATGCCCATTTAAATTAGTAAGATTTTGTCTTTAAATCAAATTCATGCTCAGTTTATTATTTGTTATGTTCTAGAAATCGAATGGCAAAAAATAGTTTTTTTCAAACTGAAAAATATTATAGTAACGTAAAAGAAAAAGGTAACTCTAAGAAAGATCTAAAAACTAGGGTGGTGGAAGTTGTGTATCTTTACTAATTTCTAAATATTTCCAGAAAATATAAGTTTTTAAAATATTGTCTTGAAAAAATTTGTGTAAATATTTTCCAATTACTCAATGGAAAATAGATATTAATTTAAGTTGAAGTTCACAGGACTATACACATCTGGAAAAAATGTTAACTCATTATGGTAACACTAAAACAATTAAGCTTTTATTTTGTTTCAGTATTCACTTACTCTTTATTTTATTTCATCAGTTTATATTATAATCTTTGACTGGTAATACTATTATTTTCCAAGACTGCCCATTGCATATGATATAGATGATATTACACTGTGTGGATTAGTCAAGGTAATTAGTGCTTATATGATAAACTATTTCAGCATTCACATTTAATTTTAGAATTTGCACTCAAATATTGTAGATGTAGTGTTCTTCCTACTATATACTTATTTGACATTAATTAATTTAATATTTATAACACTAATTCTCTGTAAATTTACTTTGAGTACATCTATTTTACAGAAGAGGAATTGGAAGGACAGGAAAGCTAGGTAGCTGCTAAAATGTAGAGAATTTGAAATCTAAGCTTTGACAGTCTTCCTCCAGAGTTTCTTCTTTAAATATTATGCATGCCAAAAAATAAAAAAGGTCAGAGAGAGAAAGAGAGAGAGAGAGAGAGAGAGAGAGAGAGAGAGAGAGAGAGAGAGAGAGAAGAAGGAGGAGGAGGGAGAAGAGAAAAAAAGGAAGGATGAAAGAAAGGAAGGAAGAAACAGAGAGATACAAAGAAAGAAACAACAGGAAGAAGGCATAAAAGAAGGAAGAATGGAAGCAAAACAGAATGAAATTAAAAATAGAATGAAAAAAATGTTTAAAAAGCACATGAAAAATGTTCTTAAATAATTTCAAATTACTGAATAAGTAGACATTCAGTAAATATAAATACAATTGAAAAGGACAATCAAACTTTTTATTATGCTGGGCCTTGCAAAATGCCAGTTACTTTTCCTGGAAACATAAATTTAACTTTTAAGTGAATCAAAATTTTAGGCACAAAGTTAGAGAAAAACATTAAATGAAAGAAACATAAATATGAGGAAATTAAAATTCCCTTAAAGAGTTGCATAATTAATCTGAGTGTGAATGGACTAAATGCACCACTGAAAAGACACAGAATGGCAAACTGGATTAAAAAAAAATGACCCCATACTTTTCTGCATCCAGGAAACTCATCTCACCCCAAGGGATGTACATAGACTCAAAGTTAGAGGATGGAAAACAAATTTTCAGGTGAATGGGTCACAAAAGAAAGCAGGAGTCACAATGTTAGTATCAGACAAAAACAACCTTTAAGCTATCAACAATTTTAAAAGATTCAAAAAGACACTGCAAACTGATAAAAGAATCAATCTATCAATAAGAAATATCCATCCTAAACATATATTCACTCAATACAGGAGCATCAGTGTTTATAGAACAACTATTATGTAAACTAAAAAAAAAAAAGAGATATTGCCTCTAACACTATTACAGCTGGGGATCCTAAATAACACTATTACAGCTGGGGATCCTAAATAACCCATAGACAACCCTAGATAGATCATCAAGGCAAAAAATCAACAAAAAGATCCAGAACCTCAACTTGAAACTTGACCAAATGCATTTAATAGATACCTACAGAGTACTTCACCCAACAATCACAGAATATAAATTCTACTCATCACCACATGGAACATACTCCAAGATCAATCACATTCTCAGTCATAAAATGGAACATACTCCAAGATCAATCACATTCTCAGTCATAAATCAAACATAAACAATTTTCATATGATCAAAATACTGCCATGCACTTTTTCAGACCATAGTAGAATGAAAATAAATATCAACCCCAACAAAATGACCCCCAAACCCACAAAAATATGGATACTCAACAGCATGATGTTGAAAGATTACTGGGTCAGCACAGAAATCAAAAGAGAAATTAAAAGATTCTTGTAAACAACTGAAAATGAAGAAACATCTTACCAAAACCCCTGGGATGCCATGAAATCAGTTTTAAGAGAGGAATTTATATCTCTATGAACATATATCAAGAAAATGGAAAGCTCACAAGTTAACAGCCTAACATATCACCAACAGGAGCTGGAAATACAAGACCATCAAAACCCCGACTTTAGCAGAAGATTGCAGATCACTAAAGTAAGAGTCAAAATATGGGACATGGAACACAAAAATATCATAGAAAAAAATCAACAAAGCATAAAACTGGTTCTTTAAAAGAATAAACAAGATTGATGAACCCCTAACCAGAATGACCCCCCAAAAAAGAAAGAAAGAAATTGTCTAAATAAACACTATCAGAAATACAAAAGATCAAATCACAATGGACCTTGAAGAAACACAAGAGATAATCAGAGACTACTATGCACACTGGTATGGAAACAAACTTAATAACCTAAATGAAATGGAGGACTTTCTGACATCACACAACCTCCCAAGGTTGAAAAAAAGAAAGCAGTGGGACACTAAATAGACCAATAACAACCCAGGAAATTGACTTCATCCTAAGAAAACTACCTACAAAAAAAAAAGTCCTGAACCAGACAGCTTTCCGGCAGAATTTAACAAAACATACAAGGAGGAGCTGATACCAATCCTATTGGAAGTATTTTAGGCAATTGACAGAAAGGGAATTCTGCACAAATCATTTTAAAAAGTTAACATCACACTGATATCCAATTTGGATAAAGGTCCAACAAAAAAAGAGAATGACAGGCCAAAATCCCTGATGAACATAGATGCAAAAATTCTCAGCGAGATTCTAGCAAATCAGATCCAACAAAACATCTCAAAAATCATCCACCATGACTAAGTAGGTTTCATCCTGGGAATGCAAGGCTGGTTCAACATCCACAAATACCATAAATGTAATTAAATACATCAACAGTTGTAGAAACAGGAAGCCACATGATTCTGTCACTAAATGCAGAAAAAGCTTTCGAAAAAATCCAGCATTCCTTCTTGATAAAACCCTAAAACACCTAGGAATAGAAGGAACATACCTCAAAATAGTAAGTACAATGTACAATAAACCCACAGTCAACATTTCACTAAATGGACAGAAACTGGTAGCATTTCCCCTGAAAACCAGATCAAGACACTGCCCACTCTCACCCCTCCTGTTCAAAACTGTGTTGGAAGTCCTACTACAGCAATTAGACAAGAGATGGAAATCAGGGGTATTCAAATAGGAAAAGAATTTAAGTTATCCCTCTTCAGTGACAATATGATCACATAGTTTAAAAATCCAAGAGAATGTGTCAAAAACTTCCTTGCACTAATAAAGGACTTGGCCAAGTCTCGAGGTACAAAATAAATGTTCAAAAGACAGACACATTCTTATACACCAACAACAGGCAGAGAACCAAATAAAAAGCACAATCCCATTCACCATTGCAACCAAGAAAATGAAATGCCTCCGCGTTTTCCTAACAAGAGATGCGAAAAACTTTTACAATTAAAGCTACAAAGCAGTGCTTAAAAGAAATCAAAGAAGACACAAGCAAATGGAAAAATATTCCATGCTCATGGATAGGAAGAACCAACATTGTTAAGATGTCCATCCTACCAAAGGCAATCTACATATTCAACACAATACCCGTTCAATTACCAACATCATTCTTCTCAGAGCTGAAAATGACAATACATAAATTCATACGGAAAGATAAATGACCATGAATAGCCAAAACAAACAAAACAGCAGGAGCTATCATACTTCCAGACTTTAAACTTTACTATAAGCTTACAATAATCAAAATGAATTGTATTGGTACAAGAACAGGCATATGGACAAATAGAACAGAATGGAGATTCTGGAAGCAAAACTTCAATTTCTCAACCAACTCTTCTTTGAGAAAGCCTCCATCAACAACCACTGGGGGAAGGAGAACCTACTCAGTAAATAGTGCTAGAAAAACTGGATGACCAAAGGCAGAAGATTGAAACAAGACCCCTACCTATCCCCATACACAAAAATCAACTCTAACTGGGTCAGAAAACTAAATGTAAAACCTCAAACTATGACAAGTTTATAGAATGCAAGAGATATCCTCAAAGAAATTCGAGTAGACAATCAATTCCTGATCAAAACCCCGATGTTAATGCCATAAGAGATAAGATAGGCAAGTAGGATCTCATTAAACTGAAAAGCTTCTGCAAAGCAAAATAAACCATCAAGAGAGCAGGGAGGTAACACACAGAATGAGAAAAAATATTTGCCTACTGCATATCTGACAAAGGCCTAACATCCACCGAAAGGAAAAAAACAAACAGCCCCATTAATAAGTGGGCAAAAGAAATGAATAGACACTTCTCTAAAGATATACAGGTAGCCAACAGATAAATGAAAAAGGCTCAGTCTCACTCATCAGCAGATAAATGCAAATCAAAGCTACATTAAGATACCACCCAACTTCAGTAAGAATGACCCTTATTAATAAAACAAACAACAATAGATGCTGGCAGGGATGCAGAGAAAAGAGAATGCTTCTTCACTGCTGGTGAGAATTCAGATTAGTTCAACTGCTATGGAAGACAGTGTGGCAATATCTAAAAGAACTAGAAATTGACCTTCCATATGATCAAACAATCCCCTTACTGGGAATATACCTGGAGTACCTCAAATCATCCTACAGAAGACATACCTGTACACATATTTTTATTGCAGCACTATTCACAATAGCAAAAACATGGAACCAACTGTGCTGCCCATTGAAACTGGACTGAATAAAAAAAAGTGGTACATATACACAATGGAATATTTTTCAGCTATAAAGAAAGACAACCATATGGACTTTGCAGCAACTTGGATGAATTTAGAGTCTACCATACTCAGTGATCTATCATAGAAACAAAGAACAAAGTACCACATGTTCTTACTCATAAGGAGACCCTGAACATTTATCATAATATTATAAGAAAGGGATTGACAGCAGTGGGATAATGTTGAGATGTGTGTGGGGGGGCAAGTAACATCCAAAAGCATACCTTATCTCAAAGTGGGGATCAAAGGAAGGCCCAAACTTTGCCTGTTCTATGTCCACTTGTATACCTACTTCTGAATTGTACCCCACATCTTAAAATAATAAATAAAAGGAACTGAGTTGCAAAAGATGCTATAAATAAGAGGTAAGAGAATTAACTTTGGAGAGCAAATAGGTGAAAAAGAAAAAGATATTCAGTTCAGCAAATATGGTCCCTCAGTCAGGCATAAATAGTCTACTAGTTTATCTGGAGATGCCAGAAATCTACATGGCGGCGTGATCACAGAAGAGAACATCTTGATGCACTAACTGTTAAATGAAAGCAGAGAAGGGACAGATATGACAATAATACATCTTTCACATATATTCAGTCATAAAAATCATCACCTGTGTTGTAATAATTGACACACTTCAATAGCTTTCATGTGTCATGCGAAACTGAAGACAGAGAACTATTTCTCCAAATATACTGAATTTATTGTGATGTATTTCAACAATCAGGAAGGCACAGCTCTGACAAGCTACAAGTCTACCAGGAGAGGAGAAAAGGTAGGAGGAAGATTTTATTGGCAAAAGAGAGAAATTCAGGTAAACTGTTTGGAAACAAAGTTCATTGGTTCATATAAAAATGGCCAACAAACACATTAAAAAATGCTCAACATCACTGATTCGGAGGGAAAGGGAAGCCACAACCACAAAGAGATAACACTTCACACCTACTAGGAAGGCTAGTACTGGCCCCATATCTCCCTCCCACCCAAATAAAAAAAACAACAGAAAACACCAAGTGTTAATGAGAATGTAAAGAAATTGGAACTCTTGAGTACTGTCGGAGGAAATGTAAAATTGCACAGTCACTGTAGAAAACAGTTATTGTGGTTCTTTAGCAAGTTAAATATGGAATTGGCATATGATCCAGCAATTTCTCTTCTAGGAATATACCCAACAGAATTAAAAGTAGGATTTTAGAGATATATTTGTATAACCATATTTATGATGTTATTATTCACAGTAGCCAAAAGCAACTCAAGTGCTTTGGTTTGGATATAGTTTGTTTGACCCTGCCAAGTCTTGTGTTGAAATTTGATCCTCAATATTAAAGGGGCTGGTGAAAGTTGTTTGGGTCATGGGGCAGATTACTCATAAATGGCTTGATGCTATTTTCATGATAATGAGTGTGTTCTTGCTTAAAAAGTCCAACAACTTTCTCCCCTCCTTCCTTCCTCTCTCGCCATGTGATGCCTGCTCCCCTCTGCCTTCCACCATGGCTCTTCTTTTCTACCTCTGGAAACTTAGTAGTTAAAAAAAATATGGAGAAGAAAATGTTGGAATACTCAGGAAAAATAAGTCTATTAAATAGCTTTATGTTGAATTTGAAGTATCGACATTACATTTAACTAAAGAGATTGAGTATGTGATTGATGTATGTCTCTTTCTCTACATACACACCCTAAGGTGACATATTGCTGTTTTTTGGAAGGTATTGCTACGGTGAAACAGTTAAAAGTAGACCTTAAAAGCTCATACTATGGTTCATCCCGACCTGAGTTTTAATCACAAGTAAGTTACTTTGCTAAGTTATTCAGATTCTTACCTGTAAAATGCTGCTGCATTACTAAATACTTTATAATGCTACAATGAGAATAGAAATAGATGCTCTATATGAGGAATTTTATACAGAATTTATCACCAATTATACAGTGAGTATTTTTCTTATTATTATTTTATAGAAGAAAAAATTAAGGTTTAGGAGGTAAACAAAGTACACACAAAAAATAAGTTGCAAAGCAAATACTTAAATCCACATCTATCTGAAGTCAGTGTGTGAATTCTATTGTTCTGCTCTATTGTTCTGCTCTATTGTTCTGCTTAATGTTGTTTACAGATCAAATAAGATCAAGTCCTTAGAACTAATATGACTACCCAGGAAAGCACTGCAGAATTTCGGTATCCAGATATAAATATAAGAAAATTAGGCTTTACAAACAGAAAATAGTGTGGGAAGCAAGGTTATTGCTAATTTGGTGAGAAATACTAAGGATATAAAAAATTGAGTGCAAAGTACTTTCTGAATAATAATAATACAGTACTTAAAAGCAATACTGTCTATTATTTGAGAGAACAGGATTTTTGTCAAGTAGTCAATCTTTAATTACAATGGAGAAAAGCTACTCGAAAAATAATTGTTCACATGTCCAAGAGTACGTTTAACAACAATTTGATTCACAAAAGCATGAAAATGCTAATGTTTCATCCTCATTTCTAACGAAAAACTAAAAATAAAATAATAAGACTTCCTATCAGTGACAATAACTGAAACTTGAATGAAATATAATGACATCACATTTCCAATTCAAGTTTCTACAAATTAATAGTATACATCTGCAACCCTCTGCAGGAGTTGAATGGCTCAACTTAATAGACTTCATTATAATGTACTGTACTTATTCAGAACTTCAGATAACTGCTTCACTACATTAATACACTATTGTCAAAATACAGAACATTTAAACATATCCATTATTCAATTAATTTTCCAGGTTATAGATTAGCATTCTTGTAGACAGCTTTGCTAGTCTTGTATTTTACTTTGCTGCCTCATCAAAGTTTATTTGCTTCTTACCATAGGTTATCATCTCTGTCATAATATATTGGTTCTCATGAGAAATGTAAATTCTAAATGAAATACTGTCATTGCTTTATTATTCTCTGGCTAACTATGTTCCAGATATTTCTGTTTGTCAGAGTCTGCAAATGTTATGAATATCATTCAGTACAAAATTTTTCAAAAGTCATATGACTGACTTGCTTCTGAATAACTGTGATTAGAGCAATGAAGACTAGCGTGATACAGATGGTAAAAGGTAAATCAAATTAACATTTTAAATAAACTTTATTTTTTTGAGTAGTTTTAGATTCACAGAAAAATTAAGAAGATGGTATAGTGTCCCTTTATGTCCTATACTCAATTACCCCATTAAAATTTTATATTAATGGGATACATTTGCTACATATAATTGGTCATAATGCATACATAATTATTCATCAAATTACTGTTAATTCAATCTTTATTCAGATTTATTTAGTTTTTACCCACTGTCATTTTCCTGTTTTAAGATGTTTTACAGCATACCATATTACAGTAAGTCATCATGTCTCCTTAAGTCCCTCTCAACTGTAACAGTTTCTCCAACTTTCCTTGTTTTCGATAACCATGACAGTTTGAGAATTACTGCTGAGGCATTTTCTAGAATGTACTCATTGGTATTTGTCTGATATTTTTCTCATGATTACACTGGAGTTATGGAATTTTGGAAAGAAGACCACAGAGATAAAGTGCCATTTTCATCACATCATATCAACGGTGCACACTAACAATACAGCATTACTGTCACTTTTGACCTTGAGGTCATGTTGTTAGATTTCTCAGTTATAAGTTTACCCTTTTTCTGTGTCCTTTTTGTGCTATACAATTGACCCTTCATACTGTGGGTTCTGCATTCATGAATTTAACTGATTACAGTTCAAAAACATTGCCCCACCCTTCCCCCAAAATGGCTGCATCTCTCTCTCTCTCTCTCTCTCTCTCTATATATATATATATATATTTTTTTTTTTTTTTTTTTTTTTTTTTGAGTTGGAGTCTCACTCTCGCCCAGACTGGAGTGCAGTGGCCGCTCCCGGCCACCGCAGCCTCGACCTGCTGGGCTCCGGCGATCCTTCCACCTCAGCCTTCCGTGTAGCCAGAATTACAGGCGTGTGCTGCCACGCCCGGCTGATTTTTTGATTTATTGTAGAGATGAGGTCTCGCTGCCCAGGCGGGTCTCGAACCCGCGGGCTCAGGCAATCCACTCACCTCAGCCTCCCAAAGGCGCGGGATTACAAGCTGAGCCACCGAGCCTGGCTGGCTGCATCTATATTAAACACGTACAGATTTTTTTCTTGTCACTATTCCATAAACAACACAGTATAACAACTATTTACGTTGTGCTAGGTATTATAAGAAATCTAGAGAGGATTTTTATCGTATACAGGAGGATGTCCTTGAGCTATATGCAAATACTGTACTATTTTATCTAAAGAACTTGAAGATTCATGGATTGGGTATCTGCAGGAGGTTCTGAAACTAATCCCTCAAGGATACCAAGGGATGACTACTCTTTGGAATGAATAACTATGAGATGCTCACACTCGAGTTTGAAGTCATATTTTATCTCTTTGAATGCTAGAATTCCTCCACAATAGAAATTTGTCTTATTTTTCCATGTATTTATGTATCCAACTATTTATTAGTATGGGCTCATATGCATATATTTAACATTTTGGGCTCAAATTCAATCTACTTTGTTTTGTAGTTCAAATTGTTCTAACTGTATTCATTGTAAGGTCTTCTAGTTGATTCCTTAGTCCATTTTGTGTACACACATCACTTTTATTTTTTGTGGAATTTCTTACATTCTAGCTTATGCATTTATTGCTCCAGTCCTATATTCAGAAATTGTTTCTTGAAAAATATTATTCAAATGCAATACCTGAGTGCTAGGTGTTATTATTGCTATAGGGCTTTTGTTGCTTCTAGGTCGTGTTAGTTGGCAGAGGAAGGAAATATATGTGTGAAAACCGTGTATATGCACGTAGTTATACATATTTCCAAATGTTACTATCTGTGTCTACAATAAGCTAAGCATAAGTTTATGCTTATATGTCCTACTTGATTCCATTACTACATGACTTGTTCTAGCCTCCTATCCTTGCTTATCTGTACACAGCTACTCTAATAATTGGGAAATTTGGTTCCAATAATCTGCCATCTATTTACTTGATTGTTTAATTCCCATACACATGTACAGTTTTTCCAGAAAAATTACCTAGTACTCACTTAATAAACAATTGTAGCAACTAGAATACAATGCCTATGTATCGTTTTATTTGTTTTTGATTTCTTTGTTTTGTTTCACTTTTAGTCTGTCATACTCCTATTATCTACTCATTTCCAAAGTTAGTTAGGTCAGCAACTTTCTCTTCCACTCCTTTCAGTGAGTTTCTTTTGAACATACGTTTGCAACAGAAATAGATTATTGCCCCACATTCTGCATTCCATCTAGTGTTCCATGTCATCCTAAATATTTTTTGCAGTATTTTTATGCATTTACAGTCACTCTTTATTCAGTAAGATTTTATAGACTTTGACAAATGTGTGATGACTTGTATCTACCATTATGATATCAATGGAAGTTTTCTTACCCTAAATTGGTCCCTGTGCTTCATTTATTAAACCTTTTTCTCTTCTTGTGAAACCGTTTCAAGTTCTAATCTTTTCTACATCTTTTGTTTTGCCTTTTGCAAAATGTCATATAATTGAAATTATACTGGATTATACTGATTCTTTCATGTTACAATGTGCATTTGGCTTGTTTAGTTTTTGTGGTTTGATGTCTTATGTCCTTATATTAGTGAATAATATTCTATTGTGTGATTGTACTGTGGTTTGTTTTTCATTGTCTTAATTTTTTTTGTATTTATTTCTATTTTTTAATAAAAATACATTTGGTTTTTAATTAAAGAATATTCTGATAGTTTCCTAGGACTCCTATAAAAGAGTACCATAAACTGGGTTGCTTAAAACAATAGACATCTAGTCTCTCCCAGTTCTGGAAGCTTGACATCTAAAATCAAAGTTTCTGCAGGGTTGTGCTTATTTCAAATGCTCTAGGGAAGAATCTGTTCTATGCCTTTCTCTTAGCTTCTGGTTTTGTCAACAATCCTGGACACTCTGTGTCTACCTCTGCCCTCTTACTGTGTTCTCCCTTTGTATATCTTCACATCATCTTCCCTCGACACCCATCTTTCTCTGTGGTGCTTCTCTTCTTGTAAGGACCCCAGTAATATTGTATGAAAGGCCCCACCCTACACAAGTATGACCTCATATTAACCTACATTTTCATTTCCTTTGAAATCAGCTTTTCTGTTAAAGAAAATCTTGATTGTTTTTTGTTTTGTATGATGATGAATAAAGCTGCTATAAATATTAATATGAGCATTCATATATGGACATATTTTTTTAATTAGTAAATAAGACTGATCTGATGTTTTTTTCAGGAGATATTTTAAAATAATGAAAACACCAATAAAAATTAACTAATATTAAATTGGTGTGGAATATTGCCCTTTGGATAGCTTTTTTTTTTTTTTTTGAGTTGGAGTCTCACTCTGTCGCCCAGGCTGGAGTGCGGTGGCACATTTGTGGCCACCGCAGCCTCGACCTGCTGGGCTCATGCTATCCTTCCACCTCAGCCTTCCAAGTATCTGGAAATACAGGCGCACTCTGGAACTACAGGCACGTGCTACCACTCTCGGCTTATTTTTTGTTTTATTGTAGAGACAAGGTCTTACCAGGTTGCCCATACTGGTCTCTAACCCCTGAGCTCAGGTAATCCTCTAGTCTTGGCCTCCTGAAGTGCTGCGATTACAGGCTTGAGAGACTCCACCCAGCTAGATAGCTTCTTTAGCAAAGACTCATGTTGAATATGTGGACTTTCAATGTACCAGAGGTAAGGGTGCTTTTCCCCCCAAACCAGCATAGAAACTCTAAGTTGAAGATCCGTGTAACAAATACAAACACAAAAGCAAGTCAGGGCAAAACTATCTTGTGATTTTTTTAAACAACTGGATATGAAGCTACAGGATTTGACACTTCCCTCTTTCTCCATTGTTAAACAAACAAAACAAAGCAAAAAAAAAGAAGTCCCAGAATCTTTGAATGGTGATTTTCTTTTTGTACTGACCACAATTTGAGAATTACTTTAAAAAGTAGTGCATCCCCTTAATGAAAGACAGGTATATATACAGAAAAAGAATCTTTGATAATGAGTAAAATATACTAAAGTACACCACTTCCAGAAGAAAATTATCCTTTCTCAGAAATTTTCTTTTTAGCAAGGTTTCAAATTTTCTGAATAAAACTTTCAGAAATGCTTGCCTTCAAAGCATAGCTATGAACCTATCATTCAAGTGAGGTGCCCATTGGGAAAAGAGACCTACACAAAAAAAGTAAACTACAGTAGACTATACTTTAAAAATACTTTTCATATATAAATATACAGTAATTACATTCATGGGAAAACAAGACTTTACATGTCTAATTAAGTTCCAAATAGTTCCAATAGTATATTATATTTAGAAAAAACACCAGGTGTCTTTCAAAAGTAGTCAGAGAAACATAAATAAATTTAATCATGTACACTCCAAAATAAAGTATTATTGAATGTATTAATTAATATATGGTTAAATGCAGACTTTGTTTTCTTGTGTGTCTGTGGGGTTTTTTTTTTTTTTTTGAGTTGGAGTCTCACTCTGTCACCCAGACTGGAGTGCAGTGGCCGCTCCGGGCCACCACAGGCTCGATCTGCTGGGCTCCGGTGATCCTTCCGCCTCAGCCTTCCAAGTAGCAGGAACTACAGGCGCGCGCTACTACACTCTCTAATTTTTTTGATTTATTGTAGAGATGAGGTCTCGCCTGCCCAGGTGGGTCTCGAACCCGCGAGCTCAGGCAATCCACTCACCTCAGCCTCCCAAAGGCGCGGGATTACAGGCTGAGCCACTGAGCCCGGCTCAGACTTTGTTATCTAGATAACGCAATCACATTTATGTCCCCCAAATAAAATGTAAATATATAAATAATATGAGCAAGAACAGTTTAAGATGTACAGAAATCCATGTTTCAAAATCTATAAATTTCAGAAGAAGAAACAGAAAAAAAGGAGTTAAAAATTATTTACTAAATAATGGAAGATGTATTCACTGATATAAGAAATAGTAGAAAAGAAGTTTTATATTGAAAAGAGTCTATGAGTGCCAATTATGATTATTTGCTTAAAAATCTCCCTGTTTAATAGACAGAATAATGCTATATGAGTTGCCTCTAAAAGCTGGAAAACCAGGGAAAAACATTTTCTTATAGAACTTTCAAAAAGAAAATAGTCCTGCCAACACCTTGATTTTTAGTTCAGTGAAACCTGTATCCAACTTTAATCTATAAAACTGTTAAGATAATTATTGTTTTAGACCCAAAAGTTTGCAATAATGTGTTACAGAAACTAATATACTCTGTCTGGATTAGCTATATTCTGATGAATCCAGATGTTTGTTGCTAAAGAAGCACTTTTAAAAGATTCCAGATTTGAAAAAAGAGGGCCAATGGCTAACTTCCAGAATTCTCATTGTCAACACTAAATGATCATTGGGAGAAAAAGGGGCAAAAACTTCAAAGTTCTTTGTATAAAATTCTGTGAATGACAAGCTTCCCCTCTTTGAGAAACAACTTCCTCAGTGCAGAAGTACCTCCTGTTTTATTTTTCATAAATATCTAGCTATTTTCTTGCTACCCTTTCTCTATAAATATATAGAACATTATGGGAGCAAAATCTCTCCCTGGAGCCCAGTGCATGCTAAGTTCAGTCCAGCTACATCTATCTTAATCACATTGTTTTATCATTCTTTCAGAAGTAGGCTTAGGACCTTATTTTGGTTCATTCCTCTTTTTATCCTATGCTTTTTTTTTTTTTTGAGTTGGTGTCTCACTCTGTCATCCAGCCACTGCAGCCTCGACCTGCTGGGCTCCGGCGATCCTTCCGCCTCAGCCTTCCAAGTAGCTGGAACTACAGGCATGCGCTACCATGCCCGGCTGATTTTTTGATTTATTGTAGAGATGAGGTCTCACCTGCCCAGGCAGGTCTCGAACCCACGGGCTCAGGCAATCCACTCACCTCAGCCTCCCAAAGGCGAGGGATTACAGGCTGAGCCACCGAGCCCGGTTTATCCTATGCTTTTAATGGCTACAAACTTCCTTTCATGTACTGTTTTACCTGCAGCTTACATGATTAGTATGCAACAGACTTGCTGTAAGAGATCACCCACAGAGTATTACTGGAAAAATTACAACATATAAAAATGTTAAAAAGTTATACAAATTACAGAATTATAAAAATTATAACATAATATTTAATTTTCAATGCTTTTATTTTATTTTGACCAACAAAGCAGATTTATGTCATGAAGTATTTAAAGAAATTGATGATATTCTGAGAAACATATTGTCAACATGTTTCATGGGATAAAAATCATATATTGCATGTTCTGTGATAATAATACAATTTCATAACTAGAATAATTACATTTTTGGAAGTTCCAATATACATTTCTAATTAACTCTATGTCAAATAGTAAATCATAACAGAGACTATTGCATGTTCAGCTGAATAAAACTGGCAAAAACATAGTTGAATAGTGCTGATGGTTTTGAAATTTCTTTACTATACATAATTCAAATATGTTTAGTAGTAGCAGTAAAGCAAACAAACAAAAAAATTCACTTGTCATAAGCATCAAAGTTCAAAAGGCTTACGTTATGCACATTGTGTATAGGTATGGAAGCATATAACAGCAACCATGGAAAGAAACAAATCAGATTTCTTATTATATTGTATAATTTCCAATTAAATAAACTGCAAAACTAGAACTGCTATTCAGTGCACTTGCCATTTGCTTGAGCAGTGTACCTTGCTGTCAGCAAGTTGTTTATTTCCCATGTAAATTGCTTTCCTGAGTGCTCTAACAGCATATATTAAAAATAAACAAAAACATAAACAGGAACCTCAACAAGCATAACTTAAAACAGTAGAAACTCAGACTGAAATATTTTCAGGAACTGATTTTAGTTTAGCTCACATAAAATGCTCTTTAATTCTACTTTATTGCCCTTTGAAATGTGCTGCAGAGTAACTATTAAAGGAACTTCATAATGGATATTGAATTGAGTAATACTAGAAATGCTGATTCAACAGTCCTTGTCATTTGTGGCATTTTATTAAGTCCCAGATGATTACAAAAAATGGGCATTAGTCAACAGACCTCTTGTTTTAAAATACTCATTGACTTACATTTTCATTATTTGAAAAATATGTTTAAACTGCTTAGTAAGTGAAGGTTCACTAACATTATTGAATCAATCTTATTTAAAATAACACCCATTAAAAGATTAAAACAGGATAAGAATACATTTTTCAGTGTTAAAAAATGTGCTTTGGGAAAACGAAAGATTTCAATATGAGTATAATAATGGTTAAATATCTAAAATCCAAAAGGTCAAGGAAGTTTATAATTAAAATTAAAGCATGAGCATATGCAAGTGAAGTTATTTAAAATTTCCTTTTAAAATACATACACATTTTATATTAGAATAATATTAGATTTACAAGAAAATTGTAAGACATTCCATATACTGGACACATAGTTTCCCCTATTCATAACGTCTTATATTAGTCTAGTACATTCAACACAATTAAGGAACAAATACTGATGCACATTTATTTTAAGTACAGTTCATGCTTTATTCAGATTTCCATAATTTTCATCTAATATACTTATTCTGCCATAGAATTTTATCCAGAGTTCCATATGCACTTAGTCATATCTCCTTAAGCTCCTGTTGACAGTGATAGGTTATCAGACTTTTCTTGTTTCTGAGAGAGTTTAGGAGAACTGCTTAGTTATCTTGAATCAATTTTGATTTGTATAAATATTTTCTTACATTAGAACGGGTTATGTGTTTTGTGGGGAGAACACCACAGAGGTAAGGTGCCATTGTATCACATCATATTCATGGTGAATAATGTCAACACGACTTATTGTTGATGGTAATCTTCATTACGAGACTAAAGTATTATTTGTAAAGCTTCTTAACTGTAATTTGCTTTGTTCCTCACTTCATTTAGATGATGTTTTTCTAATAAAGTCATTATGTGAAATTCACATGTAAAGAATGAGAAGTATGTTCTTAATTCTTGAGGGAAGACTATCAGAATAAGTTGTTTGGAATTTTTCTGCGTAAAAGATTTGTCTCATCTATTTCATTTAATTACTGATTTATGTCCATATAGATTCATGGATATTACTTTGATATTTGGGGTTGTAATTAATACTACTTTATTTTTTTGTTCAAATTATTTTAGCTATGATCATTAGGAACTCTTTTGGTTGGCTCCTCTGTCCCTTTTATGTGCTCTAACATGTTTGTGTGTGAGAGAGAGAGGTGGGGAGGGAGGGAGGAGGAAAGAGAGTGCACTTTCTTACTTTGTGGCGCTAACAAGACATTCCAGGTTTATTTTGATCGATTTCTGCCACAAACCTAGAATCAGATATTTATCCAAAGATCCCTGGCTTATTTTACTAGAGAATAAAATTCAAAATAAAAAACTGAGTGTCAGGTGTAATCATTTTTTAAATTATATATGTTTTTATTTTAAAATTGTGGGGTACAGTTAAGGGTTAGGTATACAAATATTCATTGTGCAGGTATCCTTGTTGATGAGGTGTGCCCTCCCCCTTCCCCAGACAGATATTGACTAATCGTAATCCCACTCCCTTCCCCTCCCTGCCCCCCCATAGTTTCCCGCCACTATCAATCCTTTTCTTATAGTATTATGGTAGTTGTTCAAGGTCCACTTATGAGTGAGAACATGTTGATATTAGATCCTTGTTTCTGTGAGAGATCACTCAGCATTATAAACTCTAATTCCATCCAGATTGCTGGGAAATTCATGATTTTGTTCTTTTTCATGACTGCATAGTATTCCATCGTGTATATGTACCACATTTTTTTAATCGAGTCCTCTTTTGATGGGCAGTATGATTGGTTCCATTATCTTGCTATTGTGAACAATGCTGTGATAAACATACATGTGCAGCTATCTTATTTATAGAGTAATTTGAGTTCTTCCGGGTATATTCCCAGTAGGGGGATTGCAGGGTCATATGGAAGGTCGATTTTTAGAACTTTTAGGAATCACCACACTGATTTTCACAGAGGCTGCACTAGTTTACACTCCCACCAACAGTGTAGAATTGTTCCCTTTTCACCACATCTTTTCCAGCATCTGCTCTTTTTTGAGTTATTAATGATGGCCATTCTGACTGGAGTTAGGTGGTTTTTCAGTGTAGTTTTAATTTGCATCTCCTTGATGACTAGTGAGGTTGAACATTTCTTCATGTATCTGTTGGTCACTCATATGTCTTCTTTTGAGAAGTGTCTGTTCATACCTTTTGCCCATTTTGTAATGGGGTTGTTTGTTTTTTTCTTTTCAGCATGTGTGAGTTCCTTGTAGATCCTAGATGTGAGGGATTTGTCAGACATGGAGTTGGCAAATACTTTTTCCCAGTCTGTGGGCTATCTCCCTGCTCTCTTGATGGTTTCTTTGGCTTTGCAGAAGCTTGTCAGTTTAATGAGGTCTCACTTGTCTATCATCTCTTATGACTTGTGCATTTTGGGTTTTGCTCAGGAATTGGATGCCAGTTCCAACTTCCATAAGGGTGTGTCCTGCATTTTCCGAAGTTCTCATGGTTTGAGGTTTTACATTTAGATCTCTAATCCATCTAGAGTTAATTTTTTTATATGGGGATAGATAGGGGTCCTGAATGAATTTTCTGCATGTGGTCAGCCATTTACTGAATAGGTTCTCCTCTCCCCAGTGGTGAGTGGTGGAGGTTTGTCAAAGATGAGTTGGTTGAGAAATTGAGGTTTTGCTTCTGAAATCTCAGTTCTATTCCAGTGGTCTACATGCCTGTTCTTGTACTAGTACCAGGCTGTTTTGATTATTGTAGTTTTATAATAAAGTTTAAAGTCTGGTATTGGGAAATCTCCAGCTTTTTTTTTTTTTTTTTTTTGCTGAGGATTGTTCTGGCAATTCTTGGTTGTTTGTGCTTCCATATGAATTCCTGTATTGTATTTTCTAGATCTGAGAAGAATGTTGCTGGTAATTTGATGGGTATTGCATTAAATCTGTAGATTGCCTTAGGTAAGATGGACATCTTAGCAATGTTGATTCTTCCAATCCATGAGCATGGGATATTTTTCCACTTGCTTGTGTCATCTTTGATTTCTTTGAGCAGTGTTTTGTAGTTTTCATTGTAAAGGTTTTTCACGTCTCTGGTTAAGAAGGTGCCAAGGTATTTCTTTTCTTTTCTTTTTTTGTGGCTATTGTGAATGGGATTGTGCTTTTATTTTTGTTTTGTTTTTCATTTTATTTTATTTTATTTGAGTTAGAGTCTCACTCTGTTGCCCAGGCTGGAGTGCAGTGGCTGCTCCTGGCCCCCGCCGCCTCAACCTGCTGGGCTCCGGCGATCCTTCTGCCTCAGCCTTCCAAGTAGCTGGAACTACAGGTGCGTGCTACCACACCTGGCTTATTTTTTGATTTATTGTAGAGATAAGGTCTCACCAAGTTGTCCAGGTGGGTCTCGAACCCGCAGGCTCAGGCAATCCACTCACCTCAGTCTCCCAAGGTGCGGGATTACAGGCTGAGCCACCAAGTCTGGTGGGATTGTACTTTTAATTTGGGTTTCTGTTTGTTTATTATTGGTGTAAGGAAATGCAAGTATCTTTTGCACATTTATTTTATACCCTGAGATTTTTCAAAGTCCTTTATCGGTGCAAGGAGGTTTTTTATACAATCATGTCGTCTGCAAATAGAGATAACTTGACTTCCTCTTTTCCTATTTGGATATAACTGATTACCTTATCTTTTCTGATTGCTCTAGCCAGGACTTCCAATACAATATTGAATGGGAGGGCTGAGAGTGGGCATCCTTGTCTTGTTCCAGTTTTCATGGGAAATGGTTCCAATTTTTGCCTGTTTAGGAGTATGCTGGCTGTGGTTTTTTCAAAGAGGGCTTTTCCTATTTTCAGGTATGTTCCATGTATCCCTAGATGTTTGAGGGTTTTTATCAAGAAGGGGCACTGGATTTTATCAAAAGTTTTTTCTTCATCTAATGATATAATCATGTGGTTTTTGTTTTTATGTCTCTTGATGTATTTAATTACATTTATGGTCTTATGAATGTTGACCCAGCCTTGCATCCTGTGGATGAAACTTACTTGGTCCTGATGAATGATTTTTGAGATATGTTGTTGAATCCAGTTTTCTAGGATCTTGTTGAGAATTTTATCATCTATGTTCATCAAAGACATTGGCCTGTAGTACTCTTTCTTTGTTGGGTCTTTACCTGGCTTGGTTATCAATGTGATGTTAGCTTCATAAAATGATTTGGGGAGAATTCCATCTTTCTCAATTGTCTGGAATACTTTCAGTAGAATTGATATCAGTTTCTCCTTATATATCTTATGGAATTCTGCTGGAAAGCCAGCTGGTCCAGGGCTTTTTTTTTTTTTTTTTTTTGTAGGTAGTTTTCTTATGACATAGTCAAATTCCTTGATTGTTATTGGCCTATTTAGGGTCTCAATTTCTTCTTGTTTCAATCTATGTAGATTGTGTGATGTCAGAAAGGCCTCCATTTCCTTAAGTTTTTAAGTTTGTTTTCATCAAAGTGTACAGAGTAGTCTCTAATAATCTTTTGTATTTCTGCAGGGTCAGAAGTGACTTTGTTGTGTTTCTGATTGTGTTATTTGGGCTTTCTCTCTCTTTTTCTTGGTCAATCTAGCTAGGGGACCATTGATCTTGTTTATCCTTTTAAAGAACCAGCTTTTTGTTTCGTTGATTTTTTTGTATTATCCTTTTTTCTTCTATGTCCTGGATTTGGGTTTTTATTTTGGTGATCTAGATTCTTCTGTTGAAGTTAGTGAAGTTTGGTAGTCTTTCTTTTCCAGCTTCTGTAGGTGATTTGTTAGGCTGTTAATTTGTGATCCTTCCATTTTCTTCATGTGCGTTTGTAGAGATATGAATTCCCCTCTTACTATAGTCTTCATGGCCTCCCAGAGATTTTGGTAAGATGTTTCTTTATTTTCATTTGTTTCCAGTTATCTTTTAATCTCTGTTTTAATTTCATCATTGACCCAGGAGTTGCTTAGCATCATACAGTTTAGTGTCCATGTCTTTGCGGGTTTTGGGGAAACCTTGTTGGTGTTGATGTTTATTTTTATTCCACTGTGGTCTGAGAAGGTGCATGGCAAAATTTCAATCTTTTGAAATTTGTTGATGCTTGATTTATGGCCAAGGATGTGGTCGATCTTAGAGTATGTTCCACGCAGTGTTGAGTAGAATGTATATTCTGTGACCGTTGGGTGGAGTGTTCTGTAGGTATCAATTAAGTCCATTTGGTCAAGATTCACATTGAGGTTCCAGATCTCATTGCTGATTTTTTGTCCTGATGATCTGTCTAGGATTGTGACCAGGGTATTAAAGTCTCCAGCTATGATAGTGTTAGAATCAATATCTCTTTTGAGTTTACCTAGGAGCTGCTTTATGAAAGTTGGTGCGCCTATGTTGGGTGCATATATGTTTAGGATGGACATTTCTTGTTGACAGATTGAACCTTTTATCATTATGCAGCAACCTTCTGTATCTTTTTAAAATTTTTGACAGCTGAAGAACATTGTTGTTCCTTTTTCCTTTTTCTTCTGTGTTTAATACTTTAGAACTTTGAAGATAGGACTCCAAGCTCTCCTAGCCTGAAGTGTTTCTGTGGATAAATCTGCTGCTATTCTAATTGGTCTTCCATGGTAGGTAATCTGGCCTTTTTCTTTTGCTGTCTTTAGAATTTTTTCTTTTATACGTACCTTGTTTAGGTGAATTATTATGTGTCTCATTTGTTGTCTTTCAGGGGTTCTCTGAATCTCTTGTGTTTGAATTTTCACATCACTGATGAGATGAGGGAAGTTTTCTTGAATAATCTCATGGAATGTTTGTTCCAGGTGGTCTCTGTCTCTCTTTCTGCCTCAGGAAGTCCAATTACTCTTAGTTTTGGTCTCTTGAAGTAATAGCTCATCTCTTGAAGGTTTTGTTTTGTCTTTCTAAGCTTCTTCTCTATGTTTTTGACAGTTTGGGTTAGTTCTATATTTTGGTCCTCAAGTTCTGAGAGTCTTTTTTCTGCTTGGCTAATTCTGCTTTTCATGTTTATCAGTTTGTTATTTATTTCATTCTCAGTATTCTTTACTACTGTTATTTCAGTTATCAACTCCTTCCTATTTTTCTCTTGTCTCTCCTGAATTCTTTTAATCTCTCTATTAATATCTTGACATCTAAGTTTGTAGTTTGAGACCAGTCATTCTGGGGGCTCTTCATTGTTTGCATTCCAAAGTCTGTTTTCTCAGTGTCTGACCTCCCAGGGGTCTGTGAGAGACTTGTATTCTTCTTTTGGTTTTTCTTCATTTGTGTAGATTTTTCTCTCCCTATTTCCCTCTCCTTCTTTAATTCTGTTTTTGAGGGAAGTTGGGGTTGATTTTACTTTTTTTTTTTGAGTTGGAATCTCATTCTGTTGCCCAGACTGGAGTCCAGTGGCCGCTCCCAGCCACCGCAGCCTCGACCTGCTGCGCTCCAGCAATCCTTCTACCTCAGCCTTCCAAGTAACTGGGACTATAGGCGCATGCTACCACACCTGGCTAATTTTTGGTTTATTGTAGAGATGAGGTCTCACTGCCCAGGTGGGTCTCGAACCCATGGGCTCAGGCAATCCACTCACCTCAGCCTCCCAAAGGCACAGGATTACAGACTGAGTCACCGAGCCTGGCGCTTTTACTTCTTTTTGTTCAATTTCCTATTCTTCCTTATGAGGATCCTCTGGTTTTGTTCACTTTTGATGCTGGACTGTGGGTTGGGGATGGTCCTTTTTGGAGTTTTGAGATGTAATTGAGGGGGAAGCTGTGATTCAGAATCTATCTGCAGAATCCAGTATCCACCGACAAGTGTATGGGCACCCTGGAACCCACTTCCCACTGTCTTACAGTCTGTCTATGCAGTGGGGGTTAGGTTTGCTCCCTGGAACAAAAGGATGTAAGAAAAAGGAAAATAACGGGAGAAGGGAGGTTGAGAGGAAGTTGGAGAGAGAGAAGAGTAGGCGGGAAAACAGATTTACATACCAACTAATGATGAAAAGCGACACATGGCCAGAAAAGAGTAAAAACAAACAAACAAAATTCCCTAAAGCATACCGGTAATCACACAAAGACAGTCCAGTAAAATCATGCCTTTTGATGTGTTTTTCCCTGACACAAACAGGTAGTCGAAATTAAGAAGCAAACAAAAGTGAACAAAACACATAGTCAAAAAACTAAAATAAAAAATCAAAGAAACAAGACTAGCTCTGGGGTCTTTTCTGAGTGTCAAAGTCTCTTCAGCTCTGATCTCTAACCCTCCCCTTTGCTTTCATTGCAGGCAGATAAGGTTACTCATAGCTTGGGTCAGTTCCCTTGGCTTGCTGTCTGACAGGTCTGCCACACTGAGTTGAACTGAGTTGTCTGTGTCTGAGTAACTATAGGAGAGGGCCTTCTGTCTCCTTTTTTGGTGGGGTTACCTTAGAAAACAAGATGGAGGCTGCGCGGAGATGTGCAGAGCAATGCAAATCTCTGCCTGGAAAATGACTGTGGTGGGAGGCTCCTCTTTCACCGATCATCTCTTTCCACTTGTCTGGGGCTCCAGTTGATAAGCTATGATGGGCGATGATGGTGTGTGTTCAGCATCAGGCACTGGGAACCAGTGAAATAGCTGGGTGCTGCAGTTTCATGTGCCATGGGCAGCTTGGGGTGGAGGAGGGAGCCGGGAACTCCCAGGGGCCAGAACCAAGAGCTGCAGCATCAAAAGCTGTTCGGCACCTGGTAGCAGCCACAGCGGTAATCCCTTGCAGAGGCTGTAGTGCAATGGAGGCAATTTGCTGCATGGGACTGGCTATAGCAGTCACCCCCCGTGTAGGCGGTGGCTGTGGGGTTGCATGAAACTGCCTCCAGGAGCCACCTTTTGTGGAGATTTTCACAGTTTAACTTGTCCAGTTGCCATCTTGCTGAGTGTGCCTCAGGTTTAATCATTGTTACTGGGTTGTCATTGGTTTCAGATCCTCTCAGTTAAGAAGGGAAATACATCTGTGTAAACTAACAATACACATATCAATCTATCTATCTATCTATCTATCTATCTATCTATCTATCTATCTATCTATCTATATATTTCCATTGAATCTATCTGTGCATATAATAAACCAAACATGTTTGCACTGATAGGTCCAACTCTAATCCATTACTACACAGAGCATTGTAGGTACCTATTGTAAATTGTTTATCTGTAGACATCTATTCCACCAGTGAGACTAGTTTCAATCATTTGCCATTGATTACTTAATTGTTCATTTTCAGCATAAATGTACAGTATTATCTGAATTTTTTTATTTTTATTTATTTATTTATTTATATTTTTATTTTTTTGAGTTGGAGTCTCACTCTGTCGCCCAGACCGGAGTGCAGTGGCCACTCCCAGCCACCACAGCCTTCACCTGCTGGGCTCCGGTGATCCTTCCACCACAGTCTTCCAAGTAGCTGGAAAGACAGACGCACACTACCACACCCAGCTAATTTTTTGACTTATTGTAGAGATGAGGTCTTACCAAGTTGCCCAGGCGGGTCTCAAACCCACAGGCTCAGGCAATCCACTCACCTCAGCCTCCCAAGGCGTGGGATTACAGTCTGAGCCATGGAACCTGGCCATTATCTGAATTTTTAACATGTACCTTATGGGAATAATTTTATTAACTAGAGTACAATATCTATGCACAATTTTCAATATTTTTAGTCTCCACTCACTTCCAAACTTACTCAGGTCAACACCTTTTTCCTCACTCTCTTCAGGAATATTATTTCATATATTCTTAACAGAGTTAAGTTATTTTGTCAAAGTTTGCCTTTCAACCTGAGATCACTTATCTTCTATTTAATTTTTACACATTAAAGGTCATTTATTTTTCAGTAAGATTCTATGTGTTTTGATCCATGCACAATGTCATATAATCATTGTCACAGTGTCATTAGGATCGATTCACTGTCCTAAAATATTCCATGACTTTTACAGATGCAATCTTTTCTTATCACCACTATACTAGTAGTAAAGATCTTTATAATGCTTTTTTCTGTTTTTTCAGAATGTTAATTAAATTCTTATGGTATGTAGCCTTTTCATACTGATTTACCTAACACAGCAATATGTATTCAAGATTTAATCATGTATTTTTGTAAATTTACAGCTAATTTTATTTTATCATTGATTATATTTTATTGTATGAGACACTATGGTTTATCTGTTTCCCTATTGAAAGACATCTTGATTGCTTTCATTTTTTGGAGATTATGAACAAAGCATTTATAAACATTCACACACATAATTTTATGTGGACATAACTTAAAATTTATCTGGGTAAATTCTTGGAGCACTGTCATTGAATTCTATGGCAAGATTACATTTATCATTGTAAGAAAGTGTCAAATTTTCTTCCAAAGTGATTGTATCTTTTTGAATTATCACTAGCAACGAATCGGAGTAGCTTTTGCTCCACAGCATTATCAGCAACTGGTCTTAACTACTTTGACATTCCAGCCATTCTAATAGATGAGTATCATAATTTAAAAAAAAAATTTTAATTCCTTAATGTAAAAATGTTCAGTATATTTTTATATGACTAACCATCAGCATATCTTCTTTGTTGTCTGTTCTAAACTCTTGTCTATTTCTTATTGAATTGTTTACTTTCTATTTTTAAGCTTTAATAGCTGTTTACACATTTTGTAAATAAGTCCTATCAAAGGCATATATTTTAGAAACAGTTCCTCCTAGTTTGTGGCTTATATTTTTGTTTTCTCAATGTTTACTTTCATACAGTGAAATATTTTAATTATATTACAGTTAAGTTTATCACTTTTTCTGTTCATGGATCATGAGTTTTGTGTGTGTGTGCACGTGTGTGTGTGTTGTGCATGTGCTTTGTAATTAAAAACTCATCCACCAATCCAAGTAAAATGTACCTTTAATCTTGTGTCTTTCTCCAGAAATTTTATAATGAGGCACTCTACTTTGGGGCATTTGGTTATTTATGAGCTAATATTTGTGAAATGTGTGAGGGCTCTAAGTTTATTTTTTGTTGATGGATACCAAAATTTTCCAGTGCCATTTGTTGAAGTGATGATTATTTTCACCATGAATTTTCCTTGCTTATTGTTAAAAATCTCTGAACTCTACAGCTGTGAGACTACTCCAAAACTTTCTATTCAATTCCAATTTATCTGTGTATCTGTTATTACCACACTACCTTCATCTTGATTGGTCTGGCTTGTAATAATGTAGTGTTCCAGTCATGTTCTTTCTTCTGTATTGTGTTGACTAAGCTAGGTGTTTTGCTTTTTCATTTAATGTTTGAATAACTTTGTTGATAGTTACAAAATTCTCTGTTAAGAATTTTATTCAAATTGTATTTTATCTATAGATTCATGTTGGAAGAGTTGACATCTTAATAATATTGAATCTTTTGATCTTTGAGAATATGGAATATGTCTTCAATTATTATAATTTTCTTGAATCTTTTTCATCAGCATTTTGTAATTTGCCTATAGATCCTATGTACATTTTGTTAGAGGTAAACATAAATATTTCATCTTGTTTATGCTATTATAAATTTTTACTTCAAATTCCATTCTTTAATTACTGATATATGAAAATAAAATGGACTTTATATATTAATCTCTTATTCTATGTTCTTGCTGTGCTCATTTATTTTTTGCAATATTTCCTTTCTTTAATCTTTGGGATTTTCTACATAAATAATCATACCATCTGTAGATGAAGATGGGTATATTTTGACCTTCCGATTTTTAGACTTTTTATTTCCTTTTTTTTTCTTTTGGGTCAGAGTCTCACTCTGTCACCCAGGCTGGAGTACAGTGCATGCTCACGACCACCACAGCATCAACCTGTGCTCAGGTGATCCTTCCGCCTCAGCCTTCCCAGAAACTGGAACCACAGGCTTGTACAACCAAGACTGGCTAATTATTTGACTTACTGTAGAGATGGGGTCTTGCCATGTTGCTCAGGCTGGTCTCGAACCCCTGAGCTCTGGCAATCCTCTCACCTCAGCCTCCCAAAGTGCTAGGATTATAGGCTTGAGACACTGTGCCCAGTTATTTCTTTATTTTATTTTATTTTTTTATTTTAAAGTTATGGTGTACAATTAAGGGTTAGGTATACAAATATTCATTGTGCAGGTACCCTGGTTTATGAAGTGTTCCCCTCTTTCCCCAGACAGATATTGACTACCATTAATCCCACCTCCCTTCCCCTCCCTGCCTCCCCCATAGTTTCCCACCACTGTCAATCCTTTTCTTATAGTATTATGGTAGTTGTTCAAGGTCCACTTATGAGTGAGAACATGTGATACTCAGATCTTTGTTTCTGTGAGAGATCACTCAGTATTATAAATTCTAATTCCATCCATGATTTTGCTGTGAAATTCATGATTTTGTTCTTTTGTATGACTGTGTAATATTTCATTGTGTATATGTACCCAGTTATTTCTTATTTTTGTTTTATTACACTAATTTCCTAGCAACTAGTTTCCTTCCCATACAAGAGGGACCTGATTAAAAAAAACATAATTTATTTATTTTAAAAAGTCTATTTATTCTTACATGTTCAAACTTCAGTCACCTTCAAAGTACTGGATTTGCCGTTTGATGCAATACACTTATTGAGACACTTTTTTCATTGTTCAAAAACAGTCTGTGAACTTATCAGTTTTGAAGACTTTTTACTGTTTCTGCTTTTTTTTTTTGTTTCACCTCTTCCACATAGGCAAAATATTTCCCCGTAAGGACATTTTTCATCCAGGGAAACAAACAAACAAAAAGTTGCCAGGGGCAAGATAGTGTGAATAGGGAGGGTGAGGCATGGGGTCCATGCCATTTTTGATCAAAAACTGCTGAACACTCAACATGGTGTAGGCAGGTACTTATAAATCACCCATCATAAAATGAGCAAACGCATTGAAAGAATCTTCCCCACAAATTGAAGCCAAACACAGCCTCTCACAACAATCCTAGCTGATAAACTGATGCCAATGGGTTCCTAGAACACTTACCTAATGGGGGAAGCCTGCATTGCACTACAAGGACCCTCCCCCTCCAAAAAATAATTCTGTTTTTTTTATGGTTCTCTTAGTATAAGGTTATAGAATTTTTTTTTCTTTTATTTTGAGGGGGGTGTTTTTTGTAGATCTTCTCTATCAATTTGAGAAAATTCCTCACTGTTTCTAGATTTCTGAATTATTTTTTGTCATGAATTGGTGCTAACTTTTACCAAATACTTTCCTACATCATTTGATATATTGATATATTACTATTGTCTAATATAGCAATGTATTATCATTTATTATGATAAGATATACATTATAATTTGTAATACAATATTGTTTATTTCTTCTGTGTAGGTTTTGGTAGTTTGTGCCTTTTGAAGATTTGGTCCATTTCATCCATGTTACCAAATTTGCAGGTATAGAGTTTTTCATGGTATTTCTTTATTATTCTTTTAATGTCCATAGAACCAGTAGTGATTAAGCCTTTTTCCTCCCGATACTATCAATTTCTCTCCCTCCCTCCCTCTCTCTCTCTCTCTCTCTCTCTCTCTCTCTCTCAATCCCTCCAATTTATTTATTTATTTAATTTAAAAAACAGCTTTTGTTTTTGTTGATTTTTTTCCCATATTTTTCTGGCTTGGATCGTATTTATTTTTGCTTTTTGTGATTATTTTAATATTACATTACCTTTTCTTTCTCTAGTTTCCTAAGGAGAAAATGTAGGTTACATATTTTATATCTTTAAAAAATGTTTACATAATGCTTTAAATTTTCCTTAAGTACTGTTTTTATTGAATCCCACAAATTTTAGCAAGTTATAATTTTATTTTATTCATAAAGATATTACTTAATTTTTCTTGAGACATTTTCTTTGATCTGTTATTATGAAATATATTGTTTGATTTCTAAATATTATTGAGTTACTAAGTTCCAGTTTAAGTTCATGGTTGTCTGATAAAATAAAATGAGTTGTGTTCTTTATATTTTTAAAGAGTACTTAAGTGCACTAATATCATCTATATTGGTGAATGTTCTATGTGAGCTTGAACCAAATGTATATTTTGCTGTTGTCAAATATTCTATGTGCTAATTCTGCCATGTTTATTGACAGTGTGTTCAGGTCAACCATATCTTTACTAATCTTCTATATGCATGAAACTGATGAAAAAGAGTATTGAAGTCTTAAACACTAATGATGGATTTGTCTATTTTTATCAGTTGTATCAGTTTTTGTTTCAAGTTTTTGAACTCTCTACTTTTGTGAGCACATATCTTTAGGTTTATTATATCTTTTCAGAGTGTTTATTCCTTTTTTCATTACATAATACCCCTCTTTATTCTTGGAGATTTTTCTTGTCATGAAGTGTGCTGTAACATTATTTTAAGTACTTTTTAAAATATGAATTATATAAGTTTTTGAAAGGGTGCTACATAAAATAAATTGATTTTTCTGTTATTTAAAAAAAATTTTATGATTATCTAATTTTTTTTCTGCCAAATGCAAAAGGCAATAAAGAGATATTTATTACAGACCCATAATGGTCCACATACTGGACTACATTTTAATAATAACTTCAATAATTTTTCTTTTTTCTTTTTCAGCACTCTTCATCTCTTTTAGGATTAAATGTTTTAAACCCTGGTGGATCTAATCTATGAAGATATACAATAGTCCAATATACAGTATTTCAAATAGCATAGAAATAAAAATATTTATGTTTTACTAGACATAAAGATCTTTTCTAGATGTTCAACATACTTAACAATAGGATTTGAATTACTTCACATATTTTCCAAATCAAATGTAAAAAATATTTTCTTTATGCATTTTATTTCATAAAAATGACTAATTTAATGTATGTAATTATCCTAGAACTTTATCTTTAATGCAAGAGATTTATTTAAAACATAAGATAATGTGCATTATGACAAAGATAGTCACTAAAAGCAGAAATAAATTCATCTATTCCTGTTTTGAATATTTGAAGGTATATCAACTATAATTTTCATCCAAAATTATATATTATCTGACAGCACTACAAAAAAATACAAGTTATGAGACCAAAGCCTCAGATTCTTTAATAAAGCTAATTTCTAAAGTACAATGTTAATGATTTTAATAGTTTGGATATATTTTTCACCAAGTAGAGCAATAAAAATTGAAAGTCATAGATGGAAATATGCATTTAGTAGGTATGTTGTTTTCTCTTTTGAGAAAAATTAAAAATAATTTCTATATCATACAGAGGTTGTAAATATAAAATAACCAAATATAGCATGTCCAAAGAGCATGACATCTGCCATAATTTTTGATAAATATAAATTCTATTATTTATTTTACACTTTTGTCAAAACATTTATATGGTGAACTACCCTCAGTTTTACACATTCAAATGGTACAGTTTTTCTTGAATTGTCCATTGTATAAATTTGTGAGAATGTGATTAGCTAATTTCTGTAAACTCCCTTTTATGTCTCAGTTGAAAGTGCTAACACAGGTTCAAGCAAACACAACTCAGTAAGCACTGGAAAAGCATTTTCTAGAAAATTGGGAGCCAAAGTTTTTGAAGTATAAATGACAAACATAATTTCTAATAGCTACTTTTTACATATAGAAAAATCCCTATTAACTACTTCCAAGTTCATACAGATGATCAGTCTCAGATTACATTAAAATTTTTTGTTCACTTAATAGAAAAAGAGTAGGAAGGCCAGGCATGATGGTTCATGCCTGCAATCCCAGCACTCTATGAGGTTGAGGCAAGAGGTTTGTTTTGATCCCAGGAGTTTGTGACTAACCTAGGAAACATAGTGAGATCTTGTCTCTATTAAATAGATAGAAAGATAGATAAGCTGGGTGTGTCAGCACCTGCCTGTAGTCCCACCTGTTTGAGAGGCTGAGGTAGAAGACTCTCCTGAGTCCAGGACATCAAGGCTGCCATGAGCCATCATTGGGCCACTGCATTCCAGGCTGGGCGATAGAATGAGACCCCCAACTCAACAAACAAAAAAGAGTGGTTAAAAATGTTCTTGATACGAAATTCAAAGAATATTAATGTAGGTCTAGTTCCTATACTGTGTTAATTATTATGTTTATCTTTTCACATGCATATGCAAATAATATTTTCCAAATAATAAATTTATCTTTAATAACAGTTTAGAATGTATCAGCACTAAGCAGTGCTAATTTAAGAATATTTATAAAGAAAGAAAAACAATTTGATAAAATTTAGACTATCACAGAAATGAGCACTATGATTCCCGTTTTACAATTCAAATTATCTGTGTAATAAAGTGTTTTCATTTCCACAAGACCTGACAAATCACTGCTAGGGCAAATCATAAATATAATTCATAAAAGATGTGATATAAGACATTGCATAATGCTATTCACATTGAAACTCATTTTCTCACAGAAATAGTAAATAAATATTTGTTTACCAGTGTCACTTCTGCACTCTTTAAAGGTATAAACCTTCTGGCATTGCTAGTGTCATAGATTTTTAGGAAATAAACTTTGAAATCAAGAGGGTTTGTCTTAATGCTTTATAAGCTGGAGAATATAACACTTGCTTCATTCACAGCACTTTCAGTTCAATATTGGAAACATGGAGGACACATGCCTGCATTTCTGCCCTATGATCAGAAATAAGCACACACTAAGGTGTGTCTATTGAAGAGACTGGGCAAACATTACAAATTTCAAACCCCAAGCACTGAAAATTCCAAAGCATTATAACATCAGAGAAGCACAGTTGTGACGGTGTCTAGCTTATTCATCCCTGTGTCACATGCACTTTTAAGCAGATCCTGTGATGTACTCCCCGTTTCCTTAAAATTTTTACTCAGCCACAGATATACAGTCAAAATAAGATTATATAGACTTTTTAGAAAAATACATTTTATCTACTTTTATGCACTTTTGTTTGTGGTAACACTTATTTAGCAATTAATATGTACCAGGTCATCTCTCCTCCTCTTTAGCCCAGTCTGTCTGTCTGTCTCCACTATTTTTTTTTTTTTTTTGAGTTGGAGTCTCACTCTGTCGCCCAGACTGGAGTGCAGTGGCCGCTCCCGGCCACCGCAGCCTCCACCTGCTGGGCTCCGGCAATCCTTCCGCCTCAGCCTTCCTAGTAGCCGGAATTACAGGCATGCGCTACCACCCCCGGCTGATTTTTGATTTATTGTAGAGATGAGGTCTCGCTGCCCAGGCGGGTCTCGAACCCGCGGGCTCAGGCAATCCACTCACCTCAGCCTCCCAAAGGCACGGGATTACAGGCTGAGCCACCGAGCCCTGCTGTCTCTATTATTATAAAGACAAACTTGTGTTATGTTTCTCCTCATAATAGCCCACTGCCATCTCTGGTTTAAGTCAGTTTCAGGTTGGTATGTCCAGGTTTCTCTCTGCTCGGGGAGAGGAGGAGGAGTGTCACAGTGAAGGCAATATTTTCCCCAGAGAAGGTGAACCATCATTCCTCTTATAACATGTAAGAGCAAAAACATTTTATCATCTTGGGTCTGAATTTTTTCTGACGATCTCACAGTCTATCTTGGTTGAGAGATATACACATATTCTTACTATTAATCTGAATTTGATCCAATCTGGGAGAAATATAACCATGGTCATATTTCCTTAAACGCACATTCACTGCATACCTAAGACTGCTGTCTTTACAAGGAGCAGCCTCACTGGCTTCCAAGAAGCCAGTGTGCAGAAAATCACTTCCACATATTTGCAAGATGGTTTGTGAATGCAAGTTCATTTACTACAGATACATCTGTGCCCAACCTTCTACATCATGTTTACTGGAGAAAGCAAATAAGTGCTGCTTATTCAGTGTAACGGAGCCAGCACGTCTCGTGAATTAGAGCCAGACTGCCTTGTTCTGAATCTCTCTGTCCCTAAGGGTTCCAATTTTTGGCAAGTTCTTACATTTCTCTGTTGTTTATTTTCCCCATTTGTATAATTAGTATATTAATAATTTTATCTCCTGAGGTGATTGTTAGAATTAAGATAATATGTACACGTGTGGCTGTAAATCACTTCATATATATGTAAATGTCTAAGTGTAATGTATACACACATATAATGTTTTGTTATGTGCGTATGCATTCATGTGCATGTTTATGGCTTATGTATCCGTGTACATCAAGTTCTTTTTTTTAATGTTTGTCATATAATAAATACTAGATGAATATTACTGAAAAACAAAAACTACATAATGGATAATTTTTTAATTAAAATAATTATGTTTTAACTTATATGCCCTAAACACAAAATGTAATTACACTTCCCTACAAAAGGCTCTTAAGTAGGAGCTAGCTATAGTTAAAGGCATGCAGGATATTAGAAAAAATGCTATGCAAAGAAGAAAAATGACATTAGAAACAAGCAATCTAGGAGAGGGAATGACAAAAAAAAAAAAGCAAACCATGTGTCAAATCAGATATGGTGTATTTGGACGATCCATTTCTCTAACTCAAAGGTTTTCAAACTTTACTTCCTATCAGTCATCTGGAGGGCTTGTTATTACACAGATTTAAGGACACCAGACTACAGTGCTTCTAAATTAGTAGGTATGGACTGAGGCCCAAATTTGCATTTCTAATATTTGATTCTAATGCTGCTGACCCTTCCCAGAAGGCATACTAGGAGAATTATTGCTCTAATCACCACTAAAAATGCAGGCTGTTATGATGGCTTTGTAAAAGGAATGGCATAAAAACATTGAAGGCGCTGCACTGACTCAACATGTGTTTTAAATATCCACAAACTGTAGGCTCTTAAATTTTACCAGTAAACTCACTTCAACTCAGTACATTTATTTCCACTCTTAGTTCTCTCAGAACAGATATAAAATGACTGCTTTCACAATTAGAGTAGTAGACTTCTCTAATGTTGAATTGTAGAACTATATAATATTTTCATATTAAAATATAATCACTACTCATATTACTATAAATAATGGATAAATGAATATCAAGTGCAAATTAGCATCTGCAGCTATTAAAAAATGTGAAGATATTTTTTAGTTCATACACAGGAAATAGATTACTAACTGTTTAAGGGTTTAGACAAAAAAAGTGAGGTCATAGAGCTATATTGTCCAAACCCTGCTCTAGATACACTTGGAAAGTTCATTCTATTAAAACCAATATTTTTCAGGGACTGAACATAGGAAAAACTATTAACACATGTCTGGATCTAAGGAGAATGAAGAGATCTTCTTCCATTTTTCAGTAACATCAATTTTCCAATCAATTTGCCTATTTGAGATTCTTACTCCAAAGATACTCATGACTGAAATCGTAAATTGAATTTTTGAGATATATATGTTTGGGTCTATAATTATGGGCAGATTGGAGTTAAAGTCAATACAGAGAAGGGAATGATATGTAGCAGTTATGATAAATTTTTATAATTCTTTATAAAAATAGGTGTATTTAATGTTAATCTTTCCTCTGCAAGGTTCTATAAGCAAAAGGTATTAATAGTTACTGTGATAGAAAAATATGGAATTATCAAAGAATAAACATTTTTATAACTAATATCAATAATTACAATTTGAATTTCAACAACAACTATTCAGATGTTTTAATACTAGAAAACTTTTTGGTTCACTAAGTTAACACATATACTAAATAACTGGAACAAGACAAGAATGTCCATGTTCATTCTTTCTATTCAACGTTTTTTGGAAGTCCAAACAAGAGTAATTAGACAAGAGAAAGAAATAGGGAATATCCAGATAGGAAAAAAGAAAGTTAAGTTATCTCTCTTTGCTGATGATATGATCCTATACCTTGAAAATCCAAGATAATCTGTCAAAAGCCTGCTTTCACTGATAAAGGACACTGGCAAAGTCTCAGGGCAAACAGCAAATGTGCAAAAGACAGTTGCATTTTCATACACTAATTACAAATAGGTAGATAGATAAAAAAACACAATACCATTCACAACTCTCACAAAAAATTAAAAAATGATATACCTCAGCATCTTCCTAACCAGAGAAGTGAAAGACCTTTACAATGAAAACTACAAAACAGTGCTAAAAGAAATTCAAAAAGACACAAACAAATGGAAAAATATTTCATGCTCATGGATAGGAAAGATCAACATTGTAAAGATATCCATCCTGCCAAAGGCAATCAACAGATTCAGCACAGTGCCTATTAAATTACTAACTTCATTCTACTCAGAGCAGGAAACAACATTACAGAAATTCATATGGAAACATAAACAACCACAAATAACCAAAACAATCCTCAGAAAAAGAAACAAAGTTTCACATTTACAGACATGAAACTTTCTTATAAGGTTAAATAATCAAAACAGCCCAGAACTGGTACAAGAACAGGTTTATAGACCAATGGAACAGGGTAAAGATTCCAGAAGCAAAACTTCATTTTCTCAACCAACTCATCTTTGACAAAACCTCCACCAATAACCACAGGGGAGAGTAGAATCTATTCAGTAAATGGTGCTGGGAAAACTGACTGACCACATGTAGAAGATTGAAACAGGACCCCTACCTCTCATCATTCACAAAAATCAACTACAAATGGATGAAAGACCTAAATGTGAAACCCCAAACTTTAAGAATCTTAGAAAATGCAGGAGACAGCCTTACAGAAATTGGAGTAGGCAACCAATTCCTGATCAAAACCCCAAGTATTCAGGCTGTAAGAGACAAGATAGACAAGTGGGACCTTATTAAACTGAAAAACTGCTGCAAAGTAAAAGAAACCATCAAGAGAGTGGGTAGAATGGGAAAACATATTCACCAACTGCATATCTGACAAAGTTCTAACATCCAGGATCTATAAGGAACTCAAATGTGCCAAAAGGAAAAAAACAAACAAACAACACCATTAGCAAATGGGCAAAAGACATGAATAGATACTTTATTTTATTATTATTATTTTTGGGGGGTTGGAGTCTCACTCTGTCACCCAGACTGGAGTGCAGTGGCCGCTCCCAGCCACCGCAGCCTCGACCTGCTGGGCTCCAGAGATCCTTCCGCCTCAGCCTTCCGAGTAGCTGGAACTACAGGCGCGCACTACCATGCCCGGCTAATTTTTTGGTTTATTGTAGAGATGAGGTCTCGCCTGCCCAGGCGGGTATCAAACCCACGGGCTCAGGCAATCCACTCACCTCAGCCTCCCAAAGGCGCGGGATTACAGGCTGAGCCACCGAGCCCGGCTTAGATACTTCTTTAAAGAAGATATATGGGCAGCCAACAGACATGAAAAAGGGCTCAGTCTCAGTAATCATCGGAGAAATGCAAATCAAACCACATTGAGATACCACCTAACCCCAGAAAGAATGGACATCATTAATAATGCAAACAGCAGATGCTGGAGAGGATGCAGAGAAAAGGCAATGCTTCTACACTTCTAGTAGGAATGCAGACTAGTTCAACATCTATAGAAAACATTGTGGCAATTTCTAAAAGAACTAAAAATTGACCTTCCATTTGATTCAACAGTGCCTTGTATGGGAATATACCCAGAGGAATTTAAATCATTCTACAAAAAAATACCTGCACAAGCATGTATAGTGCAGTTCTATATACAATAGCAAAAACATGGAACCAACCATGCTGCCCATCGAAACTGGACTGAATAAAAAAGCTTTGGTACATACACAGGGTGGAATATTACCTAGCCATAAAGAACAAAACTATGGACTTCACAGCAACTTGGATAGATTTAGAGTCTATAATACTCAGTGATCTATAACAGAAACAAAGTACAGAGTACCGCCTGTTCTCACTCATAATTGGACCCTGAACATTTACTAAAATACTGTAAGAAAGGGACTGGCAGTAGTGGGATACTGCCAGGTTGGGGGGAGAGGACCCTACATCAATAAGGGTATCTGAACTCAAGCCAGGGATAGTGGGGACCAAAGGGAGGCCCACACTTTGCCTGTACAATGTCCACTTGTAAACCTAAGCCTATTATATATATTGTATTTATATATATATAATTTTATATAAATTGAAATATATTGAATTGTAATATATATATTACAATTTATATATACAAAAGAAAGAAAAATAAATAAATATACCAACTCTATCAGCTTACTTCAGGAGTGCATAATGCCTTTTTAAAATTAAAAATTGAAAGTATTGAGCAAATAATTTTATTCTAAAAGATGTTAAATAGACTTGGCAATTAAAAATAATTAAAGAATGATTTGGAATGTGATATGAGGGCAAATTCTCAACAAACAACCATAAATCATGAAAATATTTTCAAAATAAAATCTCTACAATTTTTTCTAAGGGCATAGAGCAAAGGAAGAAACATCAATTTAAGAAAATCTGCTAAATATTGGCATGAACGTCAAGTCTGTAAAACTTGTGTCAGCATCTGTTCCCTTCCTCCTCAGCATCTCCGCTCCCAGCTCAGGAAAATGGAAGCTCTACTGTGGTTGAGCATAGCCAAGAAAATTGGGTTTCTTCTCTCCTTCCCCAACTCGTAGAGGAGACCTACAGCATCTCTTTGAAGGGCAGACTGGCAGCATTTTATTCCCCCACCAGCTCTGTATAGCAGAGGCTGAATTTCAAGGAACTGTTTAATTTGAACAGAGTGTAGAGAGGTCTAAGCAAAGGGCGCTCTCAAAAACAATTGAAATTTAATAATAAGCAATTAAGAGAAGACTGGTAACTTTATCAAGAGAAATAACTTAAATCATAGTCTCACTACTTTGCTAGAATGAATCAGGAAAATGGAGAGCTCTTCAAAAATCACTATAATCTTCATCTATAAAAGAAATAAAATTATGTAAAGTAATAGCTATAACAATTTGATTTGTGATAGATATAGATGAAAGTAATATACATAATAATAGCACAAAAAGGAATAGAGGAATGAGTGATATATAGGAATAATTTTTTGGTATTTCGCTGGAATTAATTAATATAAATTTAAAATAGCTACTGATAAGTTGAAATGCATATTCTAAATTGTAGAACTGCTAAGAACATACATACATATGAAAGTAGAAAAAACAGACTGTTAGTTAATTCAGATAGAGGAAGAAAAAATTTTGGTAGTAAGTGTCTCATTATGGCAGATATAGTCTGTTACATTAAAGCTTTTGTTTTTTAGTAGTGGGTCTATGGATTTTTATTACATTACTAAATGTAAGAAATTCATTAGATTAATAATACTAGACTATTAAAAAGTCAGTAATGAAAATGTGTCATAAAAGAAAAACAATAAATAGTTCAGCTATGTGCAACTGAAGTTTCCTTAAACTAATTAAATAAAGGAAATAATAACAGAAGCAAATGACATGAATTTCTGCTTTTATATTGTATTCAGCTTCCTTTGATATTTCTTTCACTCTCTCTTTTTCCCTTCTTATCTTTCTGAATGCAATAGGAAGAAGTAATAAAATTCCACACTTTTGTTGCTACAATGAAAAATAGATTAATTATCCAACCAGATGAATTAGAATTTTACAACTTTAATAATGTTTTTCCTGACCTTTCTGTTTGTATTGCCTACATTTTTCATTTATTAAATATATTCTTGCCTACTTCTATTGCAAATCTCATATCATAAATATTAATAAAAATCATCATAAACATAATTTGAGATATCGCATAATGTCCAATTAAAAAGACATGATTCAATTTCCTATTTCATGTACATATAATATATAGATTATATCTACTTTAGATGATCAAAAACACTGCTGTGAATAATTTGTCTGAATTTTGGATAACTTTTCAAGTTTTATTTCTATAAATATTACTATGACAAGGAATGCATAAATATTTATGGCTCTCGATGGTGGAGTTACATGTTATGCGGTTGTTAATCTTTATAATTAGTGTATAAGTTAACCACATTGAACTGAAATTTTCAACAATATTTTCTTAAGAATTTGTCATCTTGAGATAAACATTTTCTTTTTTCTTTTTTTCTTTTTTTTTTTTGAGTTGGAGTCTCACTCTGTCAACCAGACTGGAGTGCAGTGGCCG